>NC_059131.1:77335836-77638450 GCF_020740605.2 Lemur catta
ATGATTGATATATAATATATACCTTTTAATCAGCTTTTGTTGTTGATTAAGAATTTAAATGCCAAATTGCATGAGACTAATTTCATTTAAAAACGTGTATTGAGTACATACCAGGTGGCAATTACTGGACTAGTTGCTGGAATAGAATTAGCCAACCTGAAGAAATGTATAAAATGATTTTTCCAGAAGGCTATGATTAAAAATAATACTAACTTTCTCTTCGAGAGTTATATCAGATCTGATTTAAAATATGCTGTTATAAGATGAATTATAAACTGTCAGAATTCATGGTTATGAAAAGGGATTTCCAGATATATCTAATGACTTGGAATTTGTGTTTAATCTAACAAACCACACCGACTATTGAATTTGTGTGTCTGCGAATATAAAGATTTATTGTCCCTGGAGGTAATTATTGACCCCAACATCTTATCAGTCAATATTTACCTCTTGGGCCAATAAATCTTGATATAACCTCATGAAAGTCAATATCTGTTTAATAGCATACATGGAAATCTGTAATAGTTTGATTACAGGCTTCAATGTCATACTGCCTAGTGCACCCCTTCACATCTAAGGGACATTGAATCATTCTTTTTTTTCAACATAGACAGCAACGCCTCTTGTGGCTATGATTCTCTCATTCTCAATCTAACACTTGATTGGAAATTTTTACATTATTCTTTAATTCTCTTTTGCATACAAGTTTTGCCTCTTCAATCAACATGTAAGCCCATGAAGTCTGAGACTAATTTAATGCTTTTGTAGTTATATTCTTTGCTTCTAGCATGACTCTTCATCATTACAAATAAAACAACTTCTATGGATGGACAAGTCTTCCAGTACATGGTACTCCAGAGGTTACTAAGTAAGTCATTGCCCCTCCAGTGTACATATTGCAAAACATCTCCCAGATCCAGGAAGGATTCAGTGCTCTAAGATGCCAAGACAACAGAAATGAGTATCTAATAATGAGTATGATTGTTCCTTATTCTGAGAAATCGGTTAAGGCCCATAGGGTGGTGCAGAGTTCAAGTGTCATACTGTAACATTTGACAATACATAATTAATTAAAAAGCACAGTAGTTGCTTGATGCCCCCCCCAAAAAATGTTTTAACTAGCCTCCCCTATTTGCAAATATTGAAATCATTTTTGTTGTTTCATGTGCAGTTTCTGAAACATTAGAAACTGTGCAAAGAATAATTAGGCTACTTCAAAGAGTCCTTTGAATTGGTCAAGCAACACTATAGGCCAAGCATTAGGTTAGATGGAAGGGAACATACTCAGCAGGGTTTTCCACACTATCTCAGAGTTTCAACAGCACCATTGGGCTTCCGATGGCCTGAGATGAGAAGTTCCATCAGGTTTGAGATCCTGGGCTTGATTTCCTTGCTAATAGACATTCACCTTTGTAAACCTGCCTACACTGTCAATGGTTTGGGAAGCAAATGTATCTTCAGTCTATTGACCTTTCATATTGTCCAACAGTATGCAATCCAGGCCTGCTGAAGTAGCAAACGTTGAGGAAAACTCATGTAGACATGATCAGTAGCAGGTCTGGGTTTCTCATTTCCTGTTCATACAAGCATAGCCCCTGAGATCTAGCAGGGCTGATGTCAGTCAACAAGAAGGAAGACACTTGATCCTTGGGCTGTGCAGCTTTTATGATACATGGTTAGCAAAATACTAGTCTCTCTCCTGATAAGATCCAGGGATGAGAAACAAAAGCAATATGACATGGTCAAACCTTGGTTTCTGCCCTAACCTACCAGCCCAATGGGTATGGCTGGGAGTAGCATTAACTCCTCTTCTGGCAATGGGTGGAGAGATTCAGCATAAAAGGGAAGAGCCAGGGTCTAATAAATGTGTCTCTCAAATTTAATGTGTTGGAAACTAACAGATTTTTATGTTGATGGTATTTGTAGGTGGGTCCTTTGGTAGGTAACTAACATTAGAGAAGGTCATCAAGGTGGTTTCCCCATGATAGGACTGGTGGCTTTGTAAGAAGAGGAAGAGAGGTCTGAGCAGATCTTGCCCTCTCGCCATGTGAATGTCGTCTGTCATATTATCATGCAGCTCAAAGGCCCTTGCCAGATGTTAGTGCCATGTCTTGGATTCCCAGCCTCCAGAACTATGAGCTAAATAAATTTCTATTCTTTATAAATTGCCTAGTCTATGGTATTCAGATACAGAAACAGAAAACAGACCGGGACAATCAGCAACATCTGCATTTGGACATCTACTGCCTCTGCCTTGATTCTGAGGTCTGTCCTGAAGACTCTGGTGTTTCCAGAAGTCAGCTGACACCACCAGAACCCATTCCTTCAGATGATGCTTTGCTATCTGAAACTCATAAGAACAATGTGCTATTCTGGGGGTCCTCTCATGTCTGTCCTGCTGATGGTATGTATTCTCCCTAACATCCCTCAATCTACGCTCTAAATGATCAGTAGCAGTATGTCCCCCATATCACAAAGACAGCCACTCATATATCCTTTTATTTTTGCTTAATTCTATTACAGGGTGCTGGCTTAGTCTTCCCCTGCCTGTAGTCTTACATCTCTAAGGTGACTCCCTTCAAGATCTTTACTACCTACCAAACCTGCTTAGTGTTCAGGATTTCACAAGATTTATTCTTAAGAGCAGTCTTTGTCCAACTATGCCAAAGGCTCACAACTCTACTTCAATGAAATTCCCTGCCCCCCACCCCCAAGATAGATCTTTGATCTTTTAGCCTCTTGATTTGCTTCCAAATGTCCATGATGTGCTGGCTCACAGCACTAACTGCCACACAAACTGGGCAAATGGTTGGATGGCATCACTCCAGACTTCCCAGGGTAGAGTGCATAGGGTAAAGCTCTTGGAGTAGGAGCAGTAGCAGTAGCCAGACAGGTCACCAAAGCCCATTCATTCTGGGGCAGCCACCAGAGACTTCTCAGGGGCAGACATTGGGCTGTGTGATTTTTAAGCTGCACAGCTCCTCCCATGGTGTGATTATGGGGCCAGCGTCCAAGCCTGGTGTTGACCAGGATTGATTGCTTCAAGGCCTGGACCACAGTCAGTTTCCATGGAGACTTGCAGGAGGCCAACTTCTTCTTGAAAGGCCAGACTGCAAGGGATAATTCTTGAACACTTCTCATATTGGTTTTGAAAAATTGCTGGCACTTCTGGGAGTAGCCCCAAATTTTACTGTGTGCAACAGATTACTATTTGACAATTTCAATGAGTACTGTTGATATTTTAGAGAGAGAACTTAAAACAGTCCTTATAAAGAATAATGTCCTCAAAGTTATTTATTTGGTCTTTAATTTACTCTTTCATTCAAATATTTATTTAATAAAGATTGAGAGTCTCTAATCCAAAAATCCAAAATCTAAAATGCTCCAAATCTGAAAAGTTTTGAGTTCCAACATGTGAAAAATTCTACACCTGACCTCATGTGACGGGTGCACAAAATCATTAGAAATATTATATAAAGTTACCTTCAGGCTATGTGTATAAGGTATATATGAAACATAAATGAATTTTGTTTAGACTCTGGTACCATTCCCAAGATATCCCATTATGTATATGCAAATATTCCAAAATCTGAAAAAATCTGAAATCCAAAACACCTCTGGTCCCAAACATTTTGGATGAGGGATACTCAGCCTTAATAATTATATGTCCATATGTTGATCACTTAAAAATATATAAATACAACTTCCAACCTCAAAGATTTTACCATACAGTTTGAGTGAAAAAACAAATATGTTATATGACCAGACAAATCAGTGATTTTAATAATGAATCAAAGATATAAGAATATGAGATGTTATAAGGTGGTGTGGACTTAAATACTTAACGTGGGTTGAGGTATCTGAATTAGTTCAATACTACAAACACTCCAGTTACCAACACATCAGTTTAACCACTTAAATAAAGGTCTCCAAACTTGACCGCCTACATGATGTATCCTGATCCATTCTCCACACACCACAAACAACAAAATCGTTTTAGGTGGTAAATCTGATTAGATCAACCACCCCCACCCCACTCATCCCAATTTAAATGTTTCAAGGACCTCCATTGCTCTTGGATGGACAGACCGACTCACCTCTCCAGATCCATCTCACAACTTACCTTCTGTCTTTTTTCTTCATTTTATGTTCCCTCTTGCCCCAAAGTTTTCACTCCTGTTGTTCTCACTGCCTAAAAGTTCTCCCTCTAAATGCTACGTATTTTTCAGCCCATTATCATGTCTTTGGGAAGTCCTTTCCTATGCTCTTCCACTGGTTAAGTTCCCTTGTACAGATTTTCATGGCACCAGGTGCCTCTCCCACACAGTCACTGTTGGACTATTACCTTTATTTTATAATTGTTTAATTGATATTTATCTTCCCTACCAGTCTATAAGCTCCTTGAGGATCAAGCCTGTTTCTATGTTTGCTCATTCTTTTATCCCCAATGCCAAACACTATGCATGACACATAATGGGCACTCAGGAGTTGAGGATATGAAAAGACCACTGTAAGCTGGAGTGTCACAGGAGACTTCAAGGGATAGGAGGTATTTGGGGGACCTAAAGGGAGGTAGGTTTTAATCAGCAAGAAAGAGTTGAGGAAATCATTTTAGCAGGGAAGAGCTTCATGAACAAAGGCAGAGAAACCTGTAGAAGCATGACACCTTTGAGATGATGCAAGATTCATATTAGAAATGAGGGGATGAAAAGTTGAAAATATAAGTATGGCAGGTTGTATTAACCAAAGACGGGAACCATAATATCTTCCCTCACTTGTGTTCTTCTGTAATGTCAACTGTGTGGTTATCTTCTGAAAGATGTGGTTATCTTATGAAAGCTCCCACTATCATTTGCAGGGAGTTGGGGAGAGAGAGCTTTTCTCAAGGAACTGTACTCAAGGACCTTGACCTGGGAGCTTCATCTTCATCCTGACTTTATCTAGATGAGGAGATCCAAGACTTTGAGCTTGAGTTGTATTGGCATGAGATTTTGTGGTGTTCACAAGGGGTTTTTGCAATTTGCATGGATAACAATTGTGGCCAGAGAGTGGACTATGGCAGATTATGTTTTCTAAAGATGGCATATCAATGTCTCCACCCTACAATGTAATATAGACATTCCTACTAACAAATAATGGTGTCTATGTTCCCTCCTGTGCAACTTGAGTGGACTTTTGTGACCACCTGAACTAATAAAGTACAGTAGAGGTGAGGTCATGAGACTTCTGAGGCTAGTTCATCAAAGCTTGTGCAGCTTCTGTTTAGATTTCTTAGAACACTGGCTGTCCACAAAACCCTTACTGCAACACTCCCTCTTGGAACTGAGCCATCTTGCTGAAAGAATCCCAAGCCAAATGGAAAAGCCACATGGAAATGCTCTCGTCAGCACTCCCAGATGAGCCACCCTTCAAGTCATCCCAGCCCTGGTACCAGACATGTGAGTGAACAAGCCTCCAAAAGATTCCAGCCACAACCATTTGAACCTTCCCAGCTGAGGCTGCAGACAGCCAAATGGCAGAGACATGGCATTCCTGCTGTGCTGAGTCTGAATTCCTGACCTACAGATTCCATGAGCGTAACGTGGTGGTTGTTTTATGCCACTTAGTTTGGGGTGATTTTTATGCAGCAGTATTTAACCAGAACAATAAAACCAGATTGTAGAGGCCCTGCATACCAGACTGAGGAATGCAAATTTCATTCTGCATGTCAATGCTTTCTTACTCTGGTCCACAGAGACACCTCCCTCCCCAGGGGCCTTGATGGAGGGCAGAACTGGGAAGGGGAGACAGAGCACTCAGGGTGCACAGCCATCTACCACCACATTTATCTGTTTTACATACTGGGCTTCCAGGTAAGCCTTTGCTTGAAGGCTATGATACCAAAAATAATAGAGTATAGGTACTTTTCTGTCTATAAATTAATAGCTATGACTCTATAAAGTCATATTCATAAGACAGAATAGCTTTTCATGGACATGCTGCTGAAACAGTAGTTCAATGGCTCCTCCAGGGATCTGCTACATGTATATTTGCACATTCTCTGTTGTGAGGCTTGACTCTGTTATGGTCATTCTAGTAACCTCTTGCCTCTCTGGCTCTCCATGCTCTCATCAGGCCTGTGCTCCTTCACAGACTGCATCTTTCACTTGGTGTTAATTTCTCTCCAGTTGAGCTGCTGTACCCACAATGCTTCTCAATTTAGGTCTCCAAATACATTCTGAAATACAATCACCTGCTAACAATGGGTTTTCAGGGGCCTTTCCCCACATCTCCCTGTGGAATCTGAATCTTTGAGGGTTGTAACAGTCAGCTCTTCAAAATGTGAGAAATACACTGCACCTCTTGATGAGAGTAGCCACAAAGTAACAACACAACGGGCATGGATCCAGGGAGGTCATTAATTGGGGCCCACAGTCTACCATAGGGGTAGAGGTTGGAAATATAATTTTTGAGCATGCTGTATAGAGCCTAAGAGCATTTTTTTAAAGCCACTTTATTGAGGTAGAGTTGACATATAAAAAGCTCTATGTATTTAAGGCACACAACTTGATGAGTTTGGAAATAAGTATACACACATGAAACCATCACCACAATCTATGCCATAGACCTATACAACATCTCCAAAAGTTTTCTCCCGCCTTCTGATTTAATATTGTCACTATTAATTTTGTGATAAGAACACTTAAGATCTACCCTCTTAGCATATTTTTAAGCATACACAGGCACCATGCTGTACAGTAGGTCTCTAGACTTTACTCATCTTGTATAACCAAAAGTCTGCACCCTTTGACTAATATCTCCCCATTTCCTCCTTTTCCCTGCTCCTAGAAATCATTATTCCATTCTATAATTCTCTGAGTTTGACTATTTTATATATTCATCATATAAGTAGTACCATGCATTATTTGTCCTTCTGTGTCTGGCTTATTTCAAGTAGGATAATGTCCTCCAGGTTCATACATGTTGTTGAAAATGTGGCTTAATCTATACAATGGAATATTATTCAGCCTTTAAAAAGAAAGAAATCCTAAGAGCATCTTTTACACATTGAAGCTTAGGAACCTCAGGAATTATGAACAAGCAACCAGGCTCCAGAACCTGTGTGTCTAATAAAGTCAACTCTATTAAGTGGTGTCAGTGTCACAAGAGCCATGGAGGCTTTATGGGGTGCTCTTCAGGAGAATAGCCTGTTGACGCAGTGCAGGCTGGATTGAAACAGAAAGAAACTGTGAGCAAGAAGACCAGTCAATTTCTTTTGATAACTTAGATATACAGTAACAAGAACATGGAAAATCAGGGTATCGGCTGTGCTACATTCTTCTCTGGGATTTCTAGAGGAGAATCTCTTTCCTTGCCTTTTTCAGCCTGCATACCTGGGCTCATGGCCCCTTCCTCCATCTTCCAAGCCAGGACTGTAACATCTTCAAATCTCTTTCTGACTCTGACTTTCCTTCCTCCCTTTTTCCCTTATGAGGACCCTTTTGATTAGATTGGGCCCACCCCGATAATTTATAAGAACCCCCCATCACAAAATCCTTAGGTTATTCACATCTGTCAAAGTCCTTTATGCTATGTAAGGTGATACATTCATAGATTCTAGAAATTAGGACATGGATTTCTTTGGGAGCCATTATTCTGTCTACTACACCACCCTGCTCTCCTCTGGGGACCTCCTAAGGAACTTCTGTGTAAAATGAGGGGTAAGAAACCCGGGGTATTCATCCATTGATTTTCATTCCTTATTGTCTGAGGGTTGTGGGCTTGCAGGGTTGCCCTTGGGGCATTAAACTGTAGGCACTTCCTGATGGCCCGATGGTCCCATCCATGGGCTGAGGGAGCTCCTATGACGCAAGAAAAATCCCTCAGGCAGAGAAGAAAAGAAAATTGGGTGCTTATTGTGAGCTGCTATTTTCATGGGTGGCAACACTGCCCCGAGGTTGCAGATTAGTTCAGGGGTTGGGGAAAGGTTTACGGGGCAAGGCAAGAGCCACGTCTGCTACAGGCACCAATAATTTTCACTCTGAAATCCTCAGCATATCACCAGGCCCATCTAGCCTTAAACTAATTTTTTTGCTCCTTCTTTTTCCATTTCCCTTATTGACAACATATCTTATAGGCAAGGACCAGAAAAAATTTAACCAGGTCTGTAAAGTGATCAAAGAGCTAGGAACCTCTGCCCTTTTGGGGTTCGTCCTTCACAATTCATGTGACCTGACATCACCTGTCTTTATTCTAACATAATATCTGCTGTTTTAGCAACATCTCTGCTCCCTAACTAGGCAGCTAATT
This sequence comes from Lemur catta, assembly GCF_020740605.2. Taxonomy (NCBI): domain Eukaryota; kingdom Metazoa; phylum Chordata; class Mammalia; order Primates; family Lemuridae; genus Lemur; species Lemur catta. Next base: position 77,344,126 of record NC_059131.1, read on the forward strand.
CCTCAACAGCAGGAGTTATATATTTTTTAAAAATAATCACTTTATTTCTAACTGGACTCACGGCAGTCAGTCCATGGTTGGTAACCAAATCCATGGAGACCTCGGTGCCTGTGTGGGTGCAGGAGTTGCTTTAGGACTAGAACATGAATCTGCCCAACCCAACTGGTTCTCGATGTTTTTTCATGATTCACTGGGTATTTGTGCTTAGGTTGAGAATGACCAAAGGGATTTCACCTAGGGTCTTCCTTCACAGTCTCTTCTATGTTTTTTTTTTTTTACTCATACTTAATCCTCCACTTTTACAAAAAGAAAAAAATTATGGATTTGTAAATCAAAGATCACATGTGATTTGAGCACCCAGTGCAATTGAGCCTGAAAGTCTGCCCAAAATTCAACCACAAAAGAGTGCTACCTTAACCACTGAATCGCTCAGGGCCCAGCACGCAGGAGCTGTGCACTTCATAGCACTGTGCCTGCTGGAGAAGTGGCAGGAACCCACAGCATTGGAGCCAAAGTAGGTAGGAGACCATAGCAGGGACTTTCCAGCCTGTAATTTCTCTTAAAAGGTGAAATAAACCCTTCATTTTAAAGAGGTAAATGAATGTGACAGCAAAGCTATGGGCTTTAGGAAATGCATCAGTTTTATTTTAAGCTGTGGATGACACAATTGTGATGTCAGCAAGTTGGCTGCTTTTACTTAGAAAGCTATTATTATAATGATTTCACATCTCATTATCTACTTATTTTGAAAAATGCACACTCACAATTTTATTGTTCATGGGAATTGCAAAGCAGTTACCTAGAGCTTCATCATTTAAATTTCATACATATCAGTCTTTGTTTAATGAGTTTAACAGTGCCTGAAGGAGTTTAAATGAGATACACATATAATTTCCAGAAGGTGAGGTCTCTCATTTTATTTTCATGTCATTTGCTCTTGTGTTCTCCATGTCAACTGTATACTAGAATGAAAGATTATTTCAAGGAATAAGCAAAATTTATGGGATGACCTTACTGAAGTCCAGATGGAAGGTGAGCTGAGTTTCCATGGCCATCTCCAAGGATTGTCTTCTTAGCTAAGCTTCTCTTCCTATGTCAGGTCCTCTGAGGGACAAATAGAGGGCAGATATGCTTTATTTTACTCATTTATTTATTTCCATTCAGGAAACATTCATTAATATCTCCTTTACTATTTTATACCACTGTCACAACATACAGATACACAAAAAATGGTAATCACTATGTCATTGGATTGAAATTTATAGCGAGAGCAATGATATAATGAATAAGAAATACAATAACTAAATTATAGTGCATGTTATTCAATATGTTTCTGGCAGAGTCTAAAACACTCTGTTAGGTCAGGTTTGAGTCATAAGCTATGTACAACTGGACAGGACTCGTTGGCACTTGGGAATCACATGAAGATAGTAATCACTTCAGTTAAAAACTACGTTTATGCTAGTTAGAGAGATGATCTCACTGTTGAGTTATAACGTCCTCTTTTATTTCTCATATAAATCTATCACTTTATCTGCTTTTTCTCTCATACTTCCAGTATATGCTTAATAATCCTATAGGTTAAATGATTTTATCTCTATTCCTTAATTTAGAATGCATCTTACTTTATTATTTTAGGGAGCATGTATAAGATACTAACATTTTTATTAGAATAAAAATAATAATTTTTTTAAAATTAATGCATTTTTCATTGTTGTCCCAATCACCTAGTCTGGCAGAAACTAATGCAGGCAGTTTGGAGTTATCTTTGACTCTTTTTCTCTCTCTCTCTCTCTCTTGTCATATGTTCAGTCAAGCTTTGTAAGTAGCAGGCAGAGCCAGATAGCAAGGGCACAATCTAACTACTAATTTTACAGTTTGGCCTAAATGTTATTTACTTTCAACTGTACATGGATAAATTGAAAGCATACTTAAGACAATATCAGAGAAAGCAGTTTAGTGTGATCATTGATACTGAAACACAGAATACAAATTAGCAGTTTTAAAGGAGTCATTTGTGCATGTGCGTGTGTTACTTTTTAACATAATCTTTTACTTATAAAAGAAATTTATTATTCAGAAATATATTAGTCAAAACTTCACAGTGGTTCCTGCCAGTTCCCCACCTCTACCCCAACCCCATCCCCCACTCCATACACACCCATTATTATCCTCATCTAGTCCTGATCACACCCCAGGCATCCAACATCCCTTTGCAAACTGATGTTCACAAACTCTGTGTTTGCTTGCTCCCATTGTCAGTTCAAAACAAAACATTGCAAATTTCCCCAAGTTCTCAGAAAATACAGATCTCCTCAGCCTGACATTCAAATCTTGCAGAATCTGGCTTTAGCCATACTCTCAACTAAAACAAGTCCATTCCTCCACTGGACTGGCTGACAGCCTGGTCTCTGTATCTCATTTGCCAATTATAACCCTAATACCTTTCTTCACAGTGTCTACCTCCCACCCATCCAAACATACCTCTCCTACATCAACAACCTTCTGGAAACTTTCACTTATCAGCCCAATCCACAGTGATCACTCTTCCTTCTAAATTCCTACAGTAATTTTCCTTTCCTGTTCTGCTGACAAAACCAGGTGGGTAGGGCCACATAAGCAAGTGGGAACTATTACGGGCCGTGCTAAAAATAAGTAGCCCACCAAGCCTGAGACTCCCTTCCCCCACAGAAAGACACTGGCAAGTGGGAGGTTCCAGGAAGGGCAATCCTACCACAATAAGCACCTGATCCAGGAAGCATCTTTGTTCCCTTATGAGTAAGACTCCCCTCTCCTACCTAGGGACAACAAGTAGCTGGGATGGGTTACAAGGAGAATTCCCACTACAACATATGACCCAGCCTGGGAAGCTTAATCATCCCCAAAATAAAGTAAAATATTCATAAAACTAAATGAAAATGGTACCACAGCATATCAAAATATGTGGGATGCAACTAATTGATAGGCAAATCAGTAGCTAACAGTAGAAAAGGGGAAAGATCACAAATTAATAATCTATTATAAGTTCCTATGTCAAGGCACTAGAAAAAGAAGAGCAAAATTAACCCAAAGCAAGGAAATAACACAGATAATAGAAGAAATCAATGAAATTTAAAACAGGAAAAAAACATATAATAAATAAAACAAATATCTGATTCTTTGAAAAAAATCATTAAATTGATAAAACTTCAACAAGATTGACAAAGTTTAAAGAGAGAAAACAGAAATCACTAATATCAGGAATTAAACAGGGAATATCACTATAGATCCTGCAGGCACTGAAAAAAATAATACTAAGAAAATATAAACAACTTTATGTATGTTCACAAATTTGACAACTAAAAGAAATGTATCAATTCCTCAAAAACTACAAGCAACCAAAACTCAGCAAGGATGAAGATCACCTGAATAGTGTTATAACCATTAAAGAAATTATATTTGCAATTAGAAAGCTCCCCAAAAGAAATCTCTAAGGTCAGATGTTGTCACTGAAGAATTCTATCAAACATTAAAAGAACAATTAAAACTATTTTATACGTTTTCTTCCTAAAAATAGAATTAGAGGGAGCACTTCCCAACTCAGTTTAAGAGTATAGTATTACCTTGATACCAAAACTAGAAAAATACAACAAAAAAAGAAAACTACAGATCAATATCTGTCTTAAACTTAGATACAAAAAAAATCCTCAAAAAAGCATTAACAAGTTAAATCTAACAAAGTATAAAACAAATTTTACACCATGACTAAATGGAATTTATTCCAGGCATACAAGGCTGGCTCAACACTTAAAATCAGTCACTGTAATCCACCATATCAGTAGGCTAGAAAAGAAAAAGCATATGATCATAACAATTGATGCTGAAAAAGTATTTGACAAAATCCTACACCCACTTATGATAAAAACTCTCAGTAGGTTAGGAATAAAGGAAATTACTTTAACTTGATAAAGCATGTCCATAAAATATAGCTAATAACATACTTCATGGTGAATGTTTCCTCCTAAAATTAGGAACAGATAAGAATGTCCATTCTCACCACTTTTGTTTAACACAGAATTGGGTGTTCTACTCCCTTTGATAAAACTAGAAAAAGAAAAGGCATATGGACAGTAAAGGAAGAAATAATCCTTTTCCCTTATTTGCAGATGACATAATGATTTACTTAAAATCATTCATGGTATCTACAAAAAACTCTTAGAACTAATAAATAAGTTCAGCAAAGTCACAGGAAATAAATTTGACAGCAAAAACTAATTGCATTTCTATATAGTAAAAATGAGCATGTCAAAATTTAAATTAAAAACAATGCAATTAACAATAATTACAAAGGAAATGAAATACATAGATATAAACTTCACAAAATATGAACAGAGCCTGTATGCTGGAAATTACTAAGTCCTGATGAAAGAAATCAAAGAAGACCTATATAAATGGAAAAACATACTGTGTTCATAGATTGGAAGACTTAACATAGTAAAGATGTCTGTTCTTCCCAAGTTGATTTGTGCATTTAATGTAACTCCTACCAAAATCTCAGGAGGGTTTTTTTGTTGTTTTTGACCTATACAAGCTTATTTTAAAATTTGTGGAAAGTTACAAACCCCAGAATAATTAGAACAATCTTGAAAAAAAGAATAAAAAGGGAGAAAAGAGAGTACTACAAAATTTGTAGGAAAAAGTGTATAAGGAAATTTGAGTGATCTAAGGCTAGGCAAATAGTTCTTAAACATGACACCAAAAGCATAATTAAAAAGGAAAAATGATAAATTGGACCTCATCCAAATTAAAAATATTTGGATGAGAAAACAAGTTACTAGAAGAAAATATTTGCAAATCATGTATCTGACAAAGGACTAGCATCTAGAATATATAAAGAACTCTTTATATGCAACTGTAAAAATAAATTCAATTAGAAAATGGACAAAGAACATGAAAAAAACACTTCACAAAAAAGAACATATATGCATCAAACTAAAAAGCTTCTGCACAAGAAAGAAACTAATTAACAGAGTAAAGAGACACCCCACAGATTTGGATAAAATATTTGTAAACCATACATCTGATAAAGAGTTAATATCCAAAATACCTAAAGAACTCAAACAACTCAATAGCAAGAAAATAAATAACCCAATATATTATAAAAATGAGCAAAAGATCTGAATAAACATTTCTCAAAAGAAGACATACAAATGGCCAATATGCCCAGGAAAAAAATGCTCAACATCACTAATCATCAGGGAAATGCAAATTAAAGCTGCAACAAGATATCAGCTCATACGTGTTAGAATGGCTGCTATCAAAAAGACAAAAGCTAGTGTTGGGGAGGATGTGAAGAAAAGGGAACCCTTGTACACTGTTGGTGGGAATGTAAATTAGCATAGCCATATGAGTAACTATATGAACATTACTTAAATAACTAAGAATGAAATTACTATATGATTCAGAGTTGGATATATACCCAAAGGAAATGAAATCATTATGTGAAAGAGATATCTGCACTCCCATGTTCACTGCAGCATTATTCACAATACCCAAGATATGGAAGAAACCTGTGGCCATAAACAGATGAATGGATAAAGAAATGTGGCCCTTCGTTTCTGGATCATAGCCATAGACCCATGATTCATCTCCAGTTATGACCTTGAGGAAATCTGGTTCATTGGTAGCGGTTTGAAGCAAGTCATTAGCAAATGGAGCATCGTGTTCCCTCTGCTCTGTTAGCTGAAGCTGTGGAATGCATTCTGCAATGACATGTTTCATGCCACGATCCTGCATCAAAATCTCGGACACAGTAGTTTTTGGAATCCTTAAATCAGCTTCTAGTTGTTGCACTGTCAGTTGCAGATCTTTGTTGATTGCAACCCGTATACGTTTAACATTCTTAGGTGTTCTGCTTGTTGCAGGCCCTCCAGAACATGGGTCACTTTCAACAGATTATTGACATTTGTGACACACTTTTATTTGTGCTGCACTCATTGCATCATCCCTGAAAGCCTCCAGAATCATGCAAATAGTTTCCGCAGAGGAATGTTCAAACTTAACGCAAAATTTGATACAGATTCATTGCTCTATTTGCTCAGTCATTTTGAATGTGACGGCATCACAGTACACATGCTCACTCAATGGCATTTAGCACCCCACTAATTAGTACAGTGAAATCGTCATTGTCCACACATGTGCATTCCAGTCCACTCTCCTTGGCTGCCAGCTTACATTGATGTCATGCAGATCATTCTTGGTATATTAACAATGGCTGGATACTTTCCAGACAGACCTTGTGTACAATGGAATACTATTCAGGATTTAAAGAGAAGGAAATTCATGATCACATGGAGACAGAGAGGAGAATGATGGTTACCAGAGGCAGGGAAGGGTAGCAGGGAGGGAGGGATAAAGTGGGGATGGTTAATGGGTGCAAAAATATAGTTAAACAGTTAGATAGAATAAATATTTGAGAGCACAACAAAGTGACTATAATCAATAATAAGTTAGAGTATACTTTAAGATAACTAAAAGAGTGGAATTGGAATGTTCCTAACTCAAAAAATGATAAATGCCTGAGGTGATGGATACCCCAATTACCATACAACTCAACAATTACATTCTTCAACCTTTATTTCAAAAAAATGAAAATTTGTGCTCACTCAAAACTTATACACAAATGTTTGTAGAAGCTCTAGTCATATGTCATTTAACAAGTGACTGATTAAACAAACTGTGGTATGTCCATACCATGGAATTCTACCCAGGGATGAAATGGAACTAACTTGATACATGCAACAACTTGGATGATTCTCTCAGGGGAATTATACTGATTGAAAAACAGCCAACACAAAAGGTTACCTACTGCATGGTTCTATTTACATAACATTCTTGAAATGAAAAAATTATAGAAAAGGTGAAAAGATTAGTGGCTGCCTGGTCAGGGTCAGGGGTGGTGTGCAGGTAGTTCGTGTGATTATAAAATGGCAACATGAGGGATCCTTGTGATGTCAGAACTTGACTATCAAAGTCAAGATCATGATTGTGCTCTTATAGTGTAATTTTCTGAGATGTTATCATTCAGAGAAACTGGGTAATTGTTACCTGGATCTCTCTGTAATATTTCTTACAACTACATGTAAATCTACAATGATTTCAAAATAAATAGTTTGATGTATTAAAAAACAGAGAATGTGGGATGGATGGTGTTGCTACCACCATCATTGGAAACAAGATCTACTGCACAGTCCAGCAAGAACTGCAGGATTCCCTCTGGCAGGACTGAGACTGCTGATCATTCTCTGGTGCAGCACCACTTGGAGGTGGGGAGCCTACTGTGACACCCCTTTTAACAATGGCAACATCCAATTCTGCTGTTATCTTTCCTAAATTTCACCACTGCTTATTAATTATTCTTCTTTGAATCTTTTCCCTTACCCCAAAATTAGCAGATGAGAGAGAGAAAACTTGATGACTGCTTTCTTGGTACCACTGAATTCATTTCCTCCTGAAACAGGCTCAGTGGAAGAACCATGGAGAAAGGGAAAGTGCTGGGAAGCTCACTTTTCAGGTCCTGCATTTTCTCAAACACCTCCTACCTTTTCAACTAAGCAATCCTCGCTCTCCAACCCAGAGGGCTGGGGACTGGGAAGGAGGTGTGGGAGAGCTCACATGTATGCCTGGAAGGACCATTTTAAAAGCCTCCATCCCCAGAAGAATAAGCAGGAGGTCACATGGAAGGAACCCCATGGTGTGCCCGGATCACACACTTTGTTTTCTGGTCCCCTAGAACTGTTTCATCCTTCATGGCTTGAACATTGCAGACAGGAAATAAATATCAGTTCTTCCACACCAATTCCCCATGCCCAGATTTCCTAACCTGAAAATAGGGAGAAAGCTATTATTTCACTATGCATTTCATTTTTAATTTATCAGAATTCTTAGAATTTATCTTATTCTTTTTATCTTTCTCCAGCTGGTGTGCCTGGGAGGAAGATGATCACTTCTGTGTACATGAGAAAGCCTGGGGAAAGGGAAGGGAGACACAGGTACTGCCATCTGGGAGATGACAGGAGGCAGCAGGACTTTCCTGTAGTAGAATTCTCCAGGAGAAAGCCTGTCTTACATATTTGTACACACATTGAGTACTCCTTGAACAGCAGGCTCAGGGGTGTAAATTTATCCAGGAGGCATGGGCTTTTCTACCAATAATCAGCCCTACTGGTTTCTCTACTTCGGGTTTCAACTCTATTCTGTTCTATGCTAATGGTTCCCAATACTAAAGTCAGCTTTTTTTTTTTTTTTTTTTTTTTTTTTTTGAGACAGAGTGTCACTTTGTTGCCCGGGCTAGAGTGAGTGCCATGGCGTCAGCCTAGCTCACAGCAACCTCAAACTCCTGGGCTTAAGCGATCCTACTGCCTCAGCCTCCCGGGTAGCTGGGACTACAGGCATGTGCCACCATGCCCGGCTAATTTTTTCTGTATATATTTTTAGTTGTCCAGATAGTTTATTTCTATTTTTAGTAGAGACGGGGTCTCACTCAGGCTGGTCTTGAACTCCTGACCTCGAGCGATCCACCCGCCTCGGCCTCCCAGAGGGCTAGGATTACAGGCGTGAGCCACCGCGCCCGGCCTAAAGTCATCTTTTAAGATATACATACACTTAGGTTCCAGGAAAGGAACTTCTCCTTATATAGGCCTGGGGGAGTGGGGGTGTCCCGTGTGTGTGTGTGTGTGTGTGTGTGTGTGTGTGTGTGTGTGTGTGTGTGTGTGTTTGAAAGGTCTCCAGGAGGTTCTGTATAGCCGGGTTGAGAATCAGTGATCTATGGTCAAGAGTGATCCTCCTCAAATGCAGCTGTGATCCTGTTTGTCACTTTCGTAACCGAGGCAACTGCTTCTCAGCACTTCCCTGGTTCCTAGCCTGGGTGCAGGGCAGAATCATTTCTGGGGATTTTTAAAAGTGCAGATGTCCTAGTCTGAAGCCATTAAATCTGAATCAGAGGGCATTGTTTAACAGCTCCACAGATAATTATAGTGTCCACCCTGGCTAAGAACCACTGATAGAATCTAAAATCTAAACTGCTTTCAAGACTGCCACCCCCCATGACTGGCCACTGACTGGCTTTGCTCAGTCGCTGTTTTGCCTACAGGCCTATCTGCAACCATATGAAACCTGCGCTTCTCTGAACGGAAGCCCCGATTCCTACAGTAGCTCACCCTCCTCACTTTCCCTCTACCTCTCTGGCCACTCCTTTTTCTGTCTGTTTTGCAAATTCCTTTTCCTGTAAAAAGGAATCGAATAAGTACCCAAGGCTCTTAATCACAGTGTATAATTCAATATTTATTTTGAATGAATTAAATAAACATATTGTATATTTTCACAACTTCAGGCTCCAGGGTGCTTTGTTTTCTGCTAGGACTATCCCTTCCCTTTCCAACTTTTAAACTCCTATTTATCATTTAAAGTGCAATTCATTCTTCCACTTCTCTATAAAGGACATAGTAAAGTTAGGTACTCTCTTCCTTATGTATTCACGATATACACTTTATTGTAGAGTCTGTTATGAATGACCGCTTATTTGGCCATCTGTCTCCGCCCAGTAAACAGTGAAATCTTTTAAGAATGGGAGGGTGGAAGAAGACATTGAATACTGTGACTGGTAGGATTAATATTTTTGAGTGAATGGACTTAAGAAATATTACCTTGTGCCTACTCTGTGTAGGAGTCCATGCTACTTAGATGAATTTAGTTATGTTATCTAATTTGTTTTTGCTATTGCAATAGATATGTGATCTTGTTGTTTCTCTTATTTTAAAGAGAAATAATAAAAATATTTACCCACAAATTTCTTCTCAGATATGTAAAAAAGTTAATTAGTGGAATGGTTGTTATGTATGTTTAAATCCTTAGAAATCTCCTTTGAGAAAGGAAAAGTTCCAAATTGATATGAGATGGCAAACAGGGCTAATCCAGTTGGGAAAAAATGAAATATTTAGTATCAGAAAAATCCAGATTTGTTGAAAACAGAAGTCTGTAGCTTTGTTGTCTGGGGCTTAACTGTCTTGAACAAATTTCTGAGAATTGTTTTGGATACATTTATTTAATATTAAAAATCTAACTGTCATTAGATTATCAGGGAGGTATAAGAATCACAGCTTTGACTCAACTCTCAGATTTCAAAACTCAGAGCTACAAATCAACATTCCACTATATATCACACTAGAAATAAAGTACCCTGCAGGATTACAGGTTTAAAGACTAAAGGAAATAAGCACCGGCATTTAGGAAAATAAAAGTTGTAACAAACATTAACAATAATGACAAAAGCCTTCAGATACTATCTCAGAATCCTAGAATCACACTGAAACTCTCTGTCATCAACAAACACATGAGATTATAAACATTCCCATAGACTAATAACTATAACAACAACATTAGCAACAACAACAATCATAATAGCTAACTTATTGAAGGAAAAAAGAAAAGTATACAAATTTAACTGATTCAAAAATTAGAGACCATATACCAAACAACAGAAGAACAAAACCAAATTTAAATATCTAGATTTTTCCCAGACATATTAAACATAGAAGGGGTATGATATCTTATTCCCCCAGAAATAATTTTTGTTTGTTTACTAATTGCAATGTCCTATTCTAGGACCTTTGAATGTTTAAAACTAAATAAACACCATTCCTGCTCTCAAGGAGTATGAAGCATAAACACATAGTATGTAAGATGTTTAATACAAACAAAATGATGTACACATTCAGAGAGAGTTGCAACTGTTTCAGAAAAAGTCTTCATAAGGTCAGTACAACTTGAACAGGGAATGTGATTGGGTTAGTATCCAAAATATATAAGGAACTCAAACAACTCAATAGCAAGAAAACAAAAAACCCAGATTTAAAAAAAAAAAAGGCAAAGAACTAGAACAGACATTTCTCAAAAGAAAACTACAAATAGACAACAGATATATTAAAAGATGCTCAACATCACTAATCATCAGAGAAATGAAAATTAAAACCACAATGAGATATCACCTATACCTGTTAGTATGGCTATTATCAAAAAGACAAAAGATAACAAGAGTTGGTAAGGATACAGAGAAAAAGAACTCTTGTACACTGTTGAGGGGAAGGTAAATTAATATAGCCATCATGAAAACGGTATGGAGCTTCCTCAAAAAATTAAAAATATTAATAGAATTGCCATTTAATCCAACAATCCGACTTCTGGGTGTATCTCCAGAGGAATTGAAATCAATTATATCTACATTCCCATGTTCATTACAGCATTATTCACAATAGTCAAGATATGGAAGCAACCAAGTGTCTATCAATAGATGAATGGATAAAGAAAATGTATATACACACAGTAGAATGCTACCTGGCTTTAAAAAAGAGGAAAATTCTGTCATTTGCAACAACTGGAATGAACCTGTAAGATACTGTGCTTAGTGAAATAAACCAGGCACAGAAAGACAAATACTGCATTATGTCACTTATATATGAAATCTAAAAAAGTCAAACTCATAGAAACAAAGAGTAGAATGGTGGTTACAGAGGCTGGGGGAGGGAAGGGGGGAATGGGGAGTTGTACAAAGCTTTAGTTAGGAGAAATAAATTTTAGAGATCTTTGGTACAGTATAATGACCATAGTTATAATAATGTATTGTGTACTTGAAAATAGCTAAGAAAGTAGATCTTAAATGTTCTCACAATAATAATAAGAACCTGAGGTGATGGATATGTTAATTAGCTTGATTGACTCTTTCTACAACATATATACATAGATCAAAATATCACCTTGTACACTTTAAATATACACTATTTTTGTTTGTCAACTATACCTTAATAAAATAGATAAATAAAAAGGAAGGAAGGAAAGAAGGAAGGAAGGGAAGGAGGGAGGGAAGGAAAGAAGAAAAGAAAATAACAATGTCAGGAACAGGGAACAATGGGATGTGATTTGGGAATGGAAAATTATCAAGCTCTGCTGCTACATTGGACCTATTTTGAACAATAGCTAAAGATGAGGCTGTAGAAGATAGTAAAGCCTTCGAATACATGCTGGTTAAGCATTTTTCACAGCAGTCTCATGGGTAGACAGTAAAGCATTCTGGTTAGGAGAATGGCAGAATCAGTTGTACTTTTAATCTGACAAATGTGGATCGAATATATTGGAATCACCAGAATTTGGCCACTATCAGGCCAGAAAGAAAGCTGTTGTAATTGTGTAGAAATTACCTTATTGCAACCTGAATTAATGATGGCAATGTGGATCTAATGGACAGAGATGTGCATCTGGGTAGATCAAGAAGGAAGGAAGAATCAGAAAATTTTTGAGCCTGGGTGTCTTGACAAAAACATAGATCATTGGTTTGAGCATGTTGAAGAGAGAAAGGGTCCTCCAGGGAGAGTAGAGTTGAGAAAATATGTTTAGTTTTTACTTTAGATAAGGTGGTAGAAGTTGGTCATTTGCCACATAGAAGGGAAGGAGCCAGTTAAAAGATAGTGAAGATTTAAGAAGAAAAGGAATTAAGAGAAATAACAATACAGGGAGCAGGAAAAAAACAAGATCAAAATCCAGGTGGAAGGCATTGATTTGAAAAAGGTAGGATCCTTCCTACTCTGACACAGATGGGAGGGAAGAGAGTGCACAAAGACAGACCTTAGGCATCTAAATGATTGAAATTTAATGAAACAATTGAGCTTCTTTGGCAACAGCAATAAATTTGCAGGATCAAAAAAAGAGCTCAGAAGAAAATAGAATTTCTAAATTTAAAACAGGAAAACTAAGTCTTCATCTTGTGCAGTTTCCTTTGTCATGTTGTACATATTTTAAAAATATACTCAAGGATATTTTGCACAAACAAAAAGCATCAACGTCAATGTGGAATTGAGTAAGGCAAATGAGCTGAGTGCTGTTTCATTATACTTCAAGATTTATAGCAGACAGATATGAAAATGTAGGATGAGCAAACTTCCACTTGTCTAAATGAACTAATTGCAATTTTGAGACAGGAAAAAAAAGCAAAGTTATAGGGAAAGTTAAATGTCACTATTCCTTTCCATCTTCAAACTTTGTATTTTCAAATCCAAAGAGACTAAATGTCTTAACAAAGACAACAATAAAAAATAGACTCAGATGATCCTAGCAATACTCAAAAGTCATTTATAATACTTCACTCAATGCAGAAATTCACTCATAATTTTACAGATACAGAGTTGCCCACCTGCTGTCTGAATGATTTCCAGTATGGTAAGCTCACTATATTTCTGGACACACCCTTCCATTTGAGGGAGACATTTCCTTTTTCCATTTATGTGGAATCTGCCAGCCACTTCTGGAGTAAGGTGGACTAAGTCTGTTGCCTCCCTGAATAATAGCTGGGCAAATATTTGAAGAAGATAGTCATGCTCCATCCCCAAGTGTTCTAATCCCCAAGCTAAATATCTCTCCCTCTAATCTTTTTAGTGAGAGAAGTTTCACTGACCTAGTGCTTTTCCCTGGTGAACTCAAAGTCCCCTTTCGGTGGAGAAAGGGAAACCATCACACCGATGGGCACAGGTTCAGTCATCTTGCTCCTCCTTCCCCTGCAATTGTGTCTCTATTTCTACTACTTCAGCTTTCAGCTGTAATTTGTCACATTCTTGACTCATCTACCATGGCCAGACTCTCCAAATATTCCATGTGCTCCCTTGCATTTTCCACTATCCCTGGTAGTTAAGTTGGGGGCCTGCAACTCATTTTGTCTACATGATTCTGAAAAAAAGTGATGTGACATGTGTTACTTCCTGGCTGAAGCAGTTAGAAGCCATTGTGCCCTCTTCCTTCCTCCCTCTCTTCCACTCCTGTGGCCACCTTGAAGGTCTACAAAATGGAAAAGCATCACCTAACTCACTTAACCAGCTAAGTAGCTTATTGTTAAACTACTGATGTTGGGGGGGGATTATTTATTTACAGATTTTAAAAATTATTTGTTTTATTCAGCAAAGCCTTCCCTATTCTGACTGTGATCAAAAAATATTCATATCATTTTTCACATGGACTTCTTTAAAGCTAGATCTTCCTCCTTTTTCTGATTGAATTTGATTATCTTAGTCCCCGAGACAACAGCTAAGGAGATATTACAAGTTTCCTCTATAAAGTAAAATTGAGGCTTTTTAAACTGTTAGTTTATATTTGTTAACACCACATATTCCCACTATAGTAAATTGTGTTGAATCAGAAGTTAAGGCTAAAATATTTTAAATATTTTAATAATCCTGGCTATCATCATATTTTTGATGCTGAGCAATTATTTTGTAAAGCAAGCAACCATTGTAACTTCTTTATTCCCAATTCTCACACATATCCTATAAACTAGGTAATTTCTACAAATATTCTATAAAATGCTGGTAAAAACAATGTATTTTTTGCCATTTATTTTTATTTCCACCTTTTGCAGCCCTAGTACTAGAAGTAGGTGTTCTAGAATGAAAACTTCTTAAGGAAAAGAGCCATGTTGTATTTTTCATGTCTTCCCCTATGCCTAGGACAGTGCTGAGCAAGTCATAAGTGCCTGATGGTAGTGACAGTGCTCCAGCTTTAAAATGACATGGGTTTTAACCCAGTTCTACTACTCAATGACTATGTGATTTAAGACAAGTTATGTGGCCTTTCTGGGCCACAATTTTCTCACCTGTATGTTTGGGTAAAATAATTCCTGCTTCACAAGGTCTCTAGCTCACACCTCTCTTCTGAGTCAGAGCTCATAAGTAAAACTTGCTTCTTGACACCTCCAGTGGAATGTCTAAACACTCTTTCAAACAGCTCTTGATAGTCATAAGCTGAAACCTGCCCATCTTCTATTGGTTCTCACCTCATTACCTGACACAGTCGTGAAATCTCCTTTCCTCTCTTTCTCTTACATCCACATGTAATTCATCCACAAGCTCTGCTTATTCTGTCTCCCTACTATGTCTCAGCACCATTCACGCCTCTTTTCTGAATCAACATCCTCTCTTGCATTGTTTACTGACTCTTGTTCTGATGTTCACTGTTTCATAATCAATCTCTTCAAAGATTGCACACCCTCTGGGGAATGGTCATGCTTGAAGGTGCTGACTTGGGGAGGTGGGTGGGGGAGGGGATGGAGGTATGACTACATGGTGAGTGCCAGGCACACTGTCTGGAGAATGGACACGCTTGAGGCTCTGACTCAGGGGGATGGGCGGGACATGGACAATGTATATAACCTGAACTTATGTACCCCCATGATGAGCTGAAATAAAAAAAAAAAGAAACAAGAATAATATCTCAGATATATAAATCAACAGATCTTGCTAAAATTCACCAACAGACTTTATAAAGGTTTCAAAGAAGGGATGAAGAGAAAAGACTTCTAATATAAAATTAATTCTATCTGTCTCTCCAACCTAGAAGACTGGAGCTCTGATACTAACAGGAAAGTTGTTCAGTAGAATTACCCTAAAAGATAGGACTAAATAGTCTTCCCTGAGAAGAAATAGACTTGACACTTAGAGAAAACCACTGATGGACTTGAGTATCAAAAATGAATTAATTGGAGTAACACGTTCTGGCCATTTGTAGTAGGCGTATATGTGCTGAGAAGTAGATTGTAGACAGGAAGCTGACAACAGTAATCCAAACAGGAAAAATTAATGGCACTGAAAACACAAGCACTGGTGATGAAGATGGAGAAATACAGTAAATCTAAGAGAGGCAGTTAGGAATCGATTCCATGAAATTGGGTGAGTGATGGGATATGAGCAATTTGGTAGCATCTCTTTCCGAAAGAGTCCAGGCTGGAATGTGAGAGTCTGCGTGGGGACGCTGATTTGCTCATTTCCACAGTCAGGCACACTGCCTGCAGCTCAACTAGCACTTAACCATAAGCTTAGCAATCTCAGCTATTAAAATATGCCTACCAAGAATTTTTTGAAAAGTTGTATTTCTTTTTTGTCTCATTTTTTGTCCTCTTAAGCAATTTGAATACAAAATATTTACAAACAGATCTTCTTTCAAAATAATTCAGAAACTAATTAGCTCTACTGACCCTACCTTCTCACTACCCGTAGTCAATTTTCTATGGAAGTTTGTGGGTCATTAATATCTCTTCATAGCAAAATACATTAATTTTTTTAAAAAATGGTGTGATGGATAATCTTAACCTTTTGTTCCTAAAATAACTAAGTATAAAGAATCTTGAAAAAAATATTTCTTAAATCTTGGTAAATTCTTATATTAGATACAGTCAACTAGTGTTAATCTAGAATGCTGTGTTATAACTGATTTCACTCTACTGCTGTTAACTCCTGGCTTTCCAGTGGGTTCAAGTCTTAATGCAGTGTTGGTGATGACTCTTACCTGAACCATGATTTAAACCAAAAAGAATCTTTATTCTTTGGCATTGAAGATAGGGCTACATCCTCAACCAAGTTATGGTTGTCTGGAAATTTTAATTCCACTTATTAGAAAGTAGAACTCCTGTATTCTTGGACATGGAGCATAATGTCTAATAGTCACCAAATATTCAATACATCATAAGAATAATAATAGTGGTAGTGATAGTAACAATAATAATAATAATACTGGTTAATATCTGTTGAGGACTTTCAGGCACGTTAGGATTTTTTATTACCTTATGAAAACAAACTTCTAAATGAGCCAGGTCCAAGGTTAATAATTAACTTATGCAATAATATCGGGCTTTTAAATCTGTTTCTCTGTGTAGCTCTTGGCTTTCCTCTTATGCACACAAGACAGCTGCTGCAGTCCCAAGCATCCCATCTTCAGAAAATACCTCTAAAAACAAGGGGGGGTGTGGAGAGAGAGAGAGAGGGAGAGAGATTCTTTCAGATACACCTTATTTCTTTTTCACAAAACAACATTTTTTTCCCCAGAAGCCTCAACTGACTTCTCCCAGGTCCTATTAGGCAGAATGGAATTGTGCCCATCGCTTAACCAACTTCTGACAAAGAGTGATGGCATCTCTACAGTCCTATCAAGTCTCATCCCCTGACACTGGGGAGGAACCTGCCTACCCTGAACACCTTATTACTCAGTACCTGGACAAGATCTGATTCTCTTAGCTAGGGATAAGAAGAGGGAGCTCTCAGCAGAGCACTATCTGCCTTGGGTAGGTCTTATTAGTATCATTAAATAAATGAGGAAGCTGAGGTTCAGGGGAGTGGGGTAACCAGCTCAAGGTCACACAGCAAGCATGCAGGCGAGGCCAGGAGGCAGGGCTGCAGGACCAGGAGAGGACATGCTCCACCCCTCCCCAGGACAGGAGGAACACCCAGACTGTGGGAGGGGATGGCGGGGTCCAAAGCCCAGGAGGTCCGGCCCACCACGGAGGCAGTGGTGAGATGGGGGTGGGAATGGAGATAGAGTTTGTGGAGCCATACTGCCTCTTGGAAAGTGCACCCCACAAGCAGGAGACACAAATGTTTAGTCTAGACATCAGTGGAGCCTCTCTAGTCCACACAGTCTGTGTAGCTCCCAACCTACGCCCATCCCACTTCTGGCAAAGTGTCCCATCCACATCCCAGCAATCTCTAAGTCCTAGAGAAGAAAAGCCTTCAGATCACACTTGCTAAATGTACCTTACGCCTCTTAGTTAGTCATTCAAAGCCTTTCATCATCTCATTCCGTTTCCCACTTGTTTTCTAAATCTGCTTATAGGAATGGGTCAGTTCACGTGAGTTGCCCCTAAATTTGTTTTGCAAAGTACCTGCCCACACATGTGTTTTTATTGGATTTCCTGTGACTACATGATCTATGCTGTCTCTCTGATTATATTAATTCTACTTAACCCTAAAGGTGTTCAATCCACTAACCATTTGTATGTGTGGGCACATGCAGGTATACTTGCTAAAACACACACACACACACAGGTTAGATGGTTAGGAAGCACCACACTAAAATAAATTCTAAGTGGATAAATCATTAAATATAAAAAAAATACAATAGAACTTGTAGAAGAAAATTAATGTGAATTTTTTACAATATTTTTTGAAAGAAATTTGGTGCACATCACCAAAAACAGAAACCACAAAAGGAAAGAATATAAAGAAACATCAAATTTAAATATGATAAAAATCACTGTGAAAAAGGAAAGATTAAAAAAGAAACTAAAAAATATTGTGACATATCAGACAAATGGTTAATGGTTTTAATAATCAAAGAACTCTTATATGTCTTAAGAAAGGTTAGCAGCAGTAAGGAACATGGACAAAGGCTTTGGAATGTCTAATTCATAGAAGATAAACAAATTCCAATAAATATATAGGAAAGAATTCAGTATTTTTTTTAATTAAAGAGGAGCAAGTTAAAATTATGTACCAGCTTTTTTTTAACCTCAAACTAAAAAGAAAAACACTAATTATAATGCCCGTGTTGGCACCTGTGTAAGTGAGAGTTCAGAATATAATGACTCTTACAGTAATAAAATCATTAAATTGGTTTAACTTTTCCAAGTGTGCAATTTGGCATTATATGCATCATGTTAAAAGATTTGAAATACATCTATATTCTCTTTGATTTAATTATTTCACCTTGAGAAATTTATTGTTAGAAAACAATTAGAAAAGATTTGCCTGAAATAATTTTTATTGTAGCATTGTTGAAGACAAGAAAATAAATAACCTACATATTTATCAATTGACAGCTAAATTATTTATGGTATATAACATTAGTCGGACAGCAAAGCTATCATTTAAGTGGAAAGTAATAAAGCTATTTAATTTTATAGGAAATTTTTATAATATATTGGTATTAACAAATGATGTTCAAAAATACATTTTAAAAATATATGTCAGCCGGGCGCGGTAGCTCACGCCTGTAATCCTAGCATTCTGGGAGACCGAGGCGGGTGGATCGCTCGAGGTCGGAGTTCGAGACCAGCCTGAGCGAGACCCCGTCTCTACTAAAAATAGAAATAAATTATCTGGACAACTAAAAGTATATATAGAAAAAATTAGCCGGGCATGGTGGTGCATGCCTGTAGTCCCAGCTACTCGGGAGGCTGAGGCAGTAGGATCGCTTAAGCCCAGAAGTTTGAGGTTGCTGTGAGCTAGGCTGACGCCACGGCACTCACTCTAGCCCGGGCAACAGAGTGAGACTCTGTCTCAAAAAAAAAAAAAATATATATATATATATATATATGTGTGTGTGTACATGTATATAAAGATGGTAAAAGTGAAGGGTCTTTTGTGTGCTTTTCCTTTTTCTCTAAATTTTCTATAATGAAAATGCATTATTTTTGTAATAAAACAGATTTTTCTTTATTCTATCCATCTTACCAGGCCCTCTTCACCTATAACTTTCATATAATGTTCTCTGATTTTCCCAAAGAAGGCATTCCTTCTACAAAGCCCTACAGCATTCATTGTCTATAGCAAACTCATAAAATATTTATGAAATCCCACTTGGGTTTTAGATTTTGTTGTTGTCATTGTTCTCTGCACATGGCCCATCTTCCCCACTAAACCACCAGCTCCTAAAAGTCCAGAACTTAACATATGTGCTTCTGTATTATCTCTAAAATACTCAGTAATTCATGTGTGTTTAAAAAACTGAACCATTTTTATGAGGTTTTATATTTACATAAAGCTTTCTGAAATATTGTGTGAAAAATAATCTTATAAATGCAAGAAGAGCAAGAGTGATGTTGTCCTTTTATCTGAGAGGGAAACTGAAACTCAAGGATCAAAGGTACATCTAGTTTATGTCAGGGACACATTGAACCCAGCTTTGTAAACCTCTAGACCTCATTTTTACCCACTGTACCAGAAACAGCAACTGCACTGCACACCGTGGGGCTTGCTAGAGTAATGGTTCCCATGATGCGCACCGCCCGGTACCCATGCCTGTGTGTGGCCCTCCCACGTGGATTCTGGGCTAGCCCATGTGCTATGCCTTACCCAGTGAACATCACAGATTTGGCACTAGCAAGGACCAGACAAGGGCTTGTACATTGAGGCTTGCCTTCCTGGGACACTGCCACCATTATAATAAATAAATAAATAAAATAAAAATTCCAAGCTCTCCAGCTGAAGAGGCCACAGGAGGAGAACCGCAGAGAGCCTTGATTAACTGCCAGGCATGTGAGTGAGCCCCAGGCAAGCCACCCGTTGAAAGCAGTTGATTAAGTAACTCCCGGCCAAGACCAGAATTATCCAGCAAAACCCAAACCAAAATACAGAACCATAGGCAAATAAACGGTGGTGGTTTGGGAGTAGCTCATCACGACTGATGGATGCAAACACCTACCACAACCTGCTACCCCCACCTGCGGCCCCAGCTGACTCCGTCACGGAGTGAGCGGAGGGATCCTGGCATCTTTCACATCGAGTCCTGGCCTCACTTCAGAATCCTCAACCAGGACCGGACAGCCCCTTCCAACCACAGAGCCAGCAGGTAAGTGTAAAACTTTGCAATCCCTGAATAAGATGATACTTTCTCTGATCTAATGGGGCAAACTGAGACAATGTTTTGAGTAAGGTTTAAATGTGTCAGATCTTTCCAAAATTTAATCTGAGTTAGATTCATTTTTAGAACCAAGGGAGCTCCGCTGCTAATTCACTCATCCATAATCTCACTGTGAGGTGGATGGCAGGATGTGTCAGGCTCGCCTCCCGATTATGGCTGCACTGGGAAGCGGTGACCTGCTCTCTAGGTTTCTGAAGTGAGAAAGGAAGGTAGGGATTGAGCAACAATTACCTTTGCTATCCTGCACTTTCCACCCTCCTGTTTAAGCAAAGGATTTAACATCAAATCACAAAAACCACAGTGGAAACCAGCATGGTGGCCAACTTTACTTTAGGCAAATTTGGCCATCTGTACCTCACTTTCCTCATGTGTAAATTGAAGACTGGTATATCTGTCCCTTACAGGGATTTTATAATAACAAACGAGATAGTGTACATGAAAACATATTCTTCAGAGGAAAGTAGCTGTAATTATTATAAGTTGAGAGAACACAGAAATCAACTTGTCTTTTCCAAAATGTGATATATCTTTTGATTATTGTCAATAGAATTCCTACTAGGTATGTGGATTTTTCGTTGTGTTTACAATGATTTCAATGAAACCATAATTTAGCTATTTTAATATCAGTCCAGCTGTTTTATCAGCAATTTCAGTTTGGGTAAAAACCTGTTCAATAAATTATATGTGTATTGGAAACTCTGTAGTATTTCTCTGAGAAACAATTTTGTTTTATACCCTAAAAGCAAAAGAAAAAAAATCTTTGAAGTCAATGATATTTTATAAAACAAAAGATTTATCAATAAAATTTTGCAAATAAACTTGTCATATCTAGAACTGCAAACTGTTTATTTTTTAGCCTAAAATAAAACTGCAATTGCTCTAATAGGAAAACTTTTCAGCTATCTGTGACTCAAAAGAAACTTTTTCTTAAACTGAAAATGCAAATGTGAAAGCATCTCTAGTGATTAGAAAAAAACTTGCAATCAGTTGTGAATCTTAGAGATTTTGGTATAGAAAAGAGCCTAACTGATCATTTCAGAAACCTCCAGTTTCCTCCTTTAAAACAATAGGAAAAAAAAGAAAAAACTTCCATGTCACTTCTTATCTTAAATGCTTAGTTTAATTTACAAACTCAGCAAAATAAAAAATATATAAATAGATCAACCCCAACCCCCCCTTTCTCTTTCTTTCTCAGATGGTTTATCTTCATCATTCTTTAAACTTTCATATTAACTAACTTTAATAAGCATTACTTAAATTTTCATATTACTTTTATCTTGTGCAAGTATAGGGCCCTGAACACAATTTTCAAAACCCAAATCTGAACGCAAATACTTCCATGGCAACTTTCTTTCTTAATATGTTTTACCTCTTTTGTCATACTTCGTTCTCCCCCAACCTCCTTAGTGTAGTTGAGCAGATACTAGTATTATCTACATTTTAGGGATGATGCATTCCAAGCCTAGAGAGATTACTATGATTGAATGAAAGCCAACAGAATTAAACCTTGTTGTCTGGACTTCTTGGCTAGGCGTGTCCTGTTATTTGAGGCCACCTTCAGAAACACTGAGTCATGGAAACATGGAGGGAACTTCTTTCCAAAATGGTGTGGTTAGCATGCAGACTGCTGGCCTTGCTGGCACTGCAGTGGGCAACTTCAGCCCAGACACAAAACAGCTTCCTTTTGGGTCAGGGTCCACAGCTGTACTCTGGATGGAGGCTGCTGCACATGTGTAATCTCTTTTCCCCTCTTGTGTCCAAGCCCATGACTCACTTACCTTGGTTTCTCAGCAGTTACTATCTGCAAGATTTGCATTTCCTCCACACTCTGGAAGTCTGAATGCCCAAGTCAAGCTTTGTAGGAGAGCTGTTGGAAGTGCCTGCTCCTGTCCTCTGCCCACCAGCTGCAGCCCAGCCTAGGCATAGATCACCCTGAGTTGAGTCCAGCCCCCTTTGGATAGACACATGTGCACTTACAGCCTTTCTGACTAAGGGTCATTCTTCAGAACCTGAGGAAGCGAAATAATTTGGTGTGACTGGGCTTTGTTAGAGGTAGAAAGACAGCATTTGGTAAAAGAGTGTCTGCTCTTCAGGGTCCTGGATTTGATCGGATTTGACCTTGTGAAACTCTGTTGAAGGAACGGGGCAAGGAAGCTATGAAGGGAATTTAGCAAAAGGTGTTGCTAAAAGATCACCAAAGAGTGGGTAGAATGATGGCCAGGCAGGACGTCCCCCTGGGGATGATCTCTCCTGTGGACAAGAAAGGACAGACCCACTGACCACACCACCCTGATCTGACTCCAGATGCATCAGAACTTTCTAAGACATGGAACCTTAGCTAAGAGCTCCCCAAACCTAAACCTATAGCACCACCCCTATTTAAATTAGTTGCCTAGTGTCCTGGAGTTTTCATTTTAAAATGAATTCCAGCCACACGCTCTCCAGTTAAATTCTTGCTCTATTTAAAACATGGAGCAGAGTTTGGTGTCTGGATGGGAAGAGAAAGTGGTGTTGTCAAATGAAGTCATCTGTTCTTGGAAGGCTGTCAATCAACAATGTTGAGCACCTGCTTCTGCACTCATTGCTTAGTCCCAAGTGTTATGTTGAAAGTACACAGGGAGCCAGAGAAAGGAACCATATCATTTCTAATTATTATACCAAAAATATGTGTATTTCCTCATATGGAAATTATTCTGTGGGTGGGGTAGGAGATTTTATATATATATATTATATATATATATATATATATAATATATATTCATATATATATGAGTGAGTCAACCAAAATGAGTATTGGAGATAATAACTTTTTTAATGGAAAATGATTCCAGTAAATACAAATGTTCACCAAAAATAGCTCATTCTCTTCAGGTGCTGGTTGTAAAAATCTCTATAGCACAATCCAGCATTAGAAATTAAGATTCACGGTGCCATCACTTCCCTGGTCATGGGTTTGTACCTGTGCCTGACGGCTTGGGGCAGGACAATTCATCAAAAGTGAAAAACCTAAAACTAGTTTAAGAATCATACCATTGAACATATTTGTGGGAACCTGAACTCATGTCATCCTGAAGCTTTGGGGCCAATAACACAAACTTTCAGTACAATGAATTAAATAAGTTCATTTATAGAATTTAAACCATATTTTCCAACCCAAATCTTTATAAGGGAGAAAATAAAGGAAAATAAAGTTAGAAATATAGAGATCAAGCATGGCAGACTCCTTTGGACATCCCAAGTCTAGCAAGGAGTTATCCAGGCCTCTGGAAAGGATTGTAAAGTCACCTTCCATCTCAGACACGCTAGATCAACTAATAAAATCTTATTATGGAAAAGCTTCAGAGAAATGTTAAAAGAAACTTTAAAAAAATCATCTTTATTCCTTTTTTTCTGGGAAAGGCCGAGACAACTAAGAATTACCCAGGCTCATGGCCTTCTCCCATACTCTCCAAAATATAACTATGGAACCCGGTACAAATTTCTACCTTTTCATCCAATTCCCCGATGGCAACAATGTCTTACAAATAGCTGTGGCTCTCGTAAACTTCATCTACTGCCCCTGACCTTGAATGTCCAAAAGCTTCAAGAACAAAAGTCCTCAAGTTGCAACAGGATGTGTGAATCACTTCAGTCTAATACCACATCTCAGAACACGTGCACTCTAAGGCTTCCCCAAATATATATCAGATACAGCCCCAAGTACGATTTGCATAAACTATACAATAAACACCTGGCTCCTTGAGGACTCTCAATTCACTGGGTTAGAAATAGGACACAATCGTATGGTTATCAATCCCTGCTTCAAATAACCAAATCCTCCTTTTTTGACTCTGTAACTTTCTGGTCATTTTTAGATATGAAACTCATTCCAATACAGAATGGCTTAGAAGTTTCAATGTGCCATCTGGTTCAAAGCATTCCCAGTCCCTATGGTTCCATGATAGTCTAGACTTGTGTTCTTGGAGCACGGAACTGGGAAGAAAGAAGTGGTATTTCCTTCCTCCTCCTCAATCTGAGTGTGTCTTCCTCCAGGAATGGGTGGTCAAGCACCAGAGAAAGCTATCTGGAGGTGGTGATGCCTGACATTTAGGGGAATGAATGAAGAAAGCCAAGATCCAGATGCAAAACATGCCATTTTGAGAGAACTGCACATTATTTTACATAGCAGGGGCATAAGGTTCATATGGGCATAAGCCTAACGTAGGAGGCACAGGACATCTGCCAACTTTGCCGAGGGTAGAGACATAGTTAAGTGGTAAAAACAGCATAAAACTTTCCAAATAAATATTGAAGTGTGTCATGGATCTATAGTTTTCTTCTAATGCTATAAAATATTAATTTTTCATAAAAATAGAAATTGAAAGCAGACGAAAACTATGAGTACTTGGGTAAAACTGAGCTTATGATGACACTACAACTCTGTCATCTCTTCCTAATTGATTTTAGATCCAACCACTTGCACACACATTTCTGTTCATGTCTATGTTTGCGAAGTTTTCCATTGTTTGATGCACACAATTTCATATTCACCTCCAGGTGATCAATATTTTAGCCTTGATTGTTTGAGGTTTGTTTTTTTGCTACATCTATTATTTGAAAACTTTTTCAAACAAAAGTGAATGTTGTCATATTTTTCCACAAGGATTTCTAATAGTTCATCAGGAGAATCCCAATATAATGCTAATGGAAGTAGTGAAGAAACATAGAGTATTTTATCATCATAATAATTAATTCATATGATGTGAAAATATAGAGAATGAAGCATCTGAAAACCTGGGGTCCATGTATGATTGAATAGTAGTTAATACACACCAAATTTTATAAAAATTTATGTCAAGTAAAATTTAATTTTGACATAAAAACATTTAAGGTGAATCCTAAGGTTTTAAAGAATCTCGTGTTTATGCTTTTCAGTAATTGGCTTGCAGCAGTATAAAGATTAAGTGTGCTATTACACATTTAGCTCCTCCAACAAAAAATCAGCTGTGGAAAAGGGTTGCTTACAACATAAGGACTTTCCAACTAGAAAATAGTTCTGGAAATATGCAGAACATGATAAACATGAAAAGTAAAGCACATTTGAAACATTGTAATGATGGAGTCAGTGCTACCTTTTATGACAATTATTGCTGACAAATTATTATGTGCTCAATTAAGTTTGGGTCAAAAAGTAGACTTTACTTGAAATTAATAGTTGAGAGATTTTGTTTCTTAGAAACAGAGTTTACGATTAAGAAGGCATGATAAGAACATTTTGTCTAGGTATACAGGAAGTTTTTGATGTTGTTAGAAATTACCATGAAAGTTAAAGGACAAGAATTATGTATGAGCTCCCAATTAATTTCTTTCAAAAGTGTGCAAATTCAAAATTAAATTATTTGAACAATAAAGATTAAAATATCTCAGGACCTTATGAATGAGATCAATATTTATTCAACTTGTACAATAAACTAAGATTAGATTGTCTGAGATACATGCAGAATCATCAAAGACAATTTTAATTAAAAGAAACTGTTCAGTTTTAGCAATGCCAAAGATATGACTGACAGCATCTAAGCATCTTACACAATACAAAACTTATCTGCTGTAAATCAAAGTTAATATTATTAACATTGTGGCCAGGCCTACATTAGCATAGACTGTGAGTGGAAATTTTAATGGGGCTGTAATAAATTATAAAGAGGAAGAGCCCAAAGAATCTATATATGCTTTCCTCGTATCCTTTAGACTTAATAGTAATGATATTTTATGAGGAAGTGAAACTACATTAAAATGCCCTCAAACTGATTCTTTGCATGGCACTACACACACACACACACACACACACACACACATATATGAATATATTTATATATATGGGGGGATTGGCAAATATTTTTAAGGAAAAAGGTTTCTTTATACTTTAAACACACCATATCAGGGAATACACTATTAAGAATCATTAGCCTTATTAATGTAATTGCACTAACAGAGATTAAGGTCACACCCCAAGTATTCCAGGCTCTATGGACAGATTTTCTTTTGGTTTAATTTATGTTCAAAATGAGAAGCAATATACCCTTCTTTATCATCTGATAAGAATAATAAATATGGTGAAACCATTTAGGGTAGGGCAAAAAAATTATGCCCAAAATAAGCTATGAGAATTTCAAGGTTCAGATTTTTCTCCTTCAGAAGAAAAAAAAAGAATTTAAAATAAAAATACATCATGGCAATTCAGAAAGTGTGCTTCCCTCCCCTGCCCCCCCTGCCCTCCCCCACACACACAATCAGAAAAAAAAAAGCAGAAAATGTAAAGGTTTTTGCCAAAGAGTGAAGGCTACATAACTAAATTGAAATACATGGTTTTGGAGAATGAATTCAGCAAAAGGAAGGAAATTTTAGAACCACTTTTTAAAAATAGAATGAACCATTAAATTAAACAATGGCCAAACCAGCCAAGAATTTTACAAATTTGATGCAAATTCCAGAACTCTGGTTTTTCTTGCAAACTGTGAAAAACTCAACTGTATCTATGATTGTTGATTCAACTGATCGTGGCCATTTGTTTAGTCAATGTGTCCTTCACGCTCATGCTCCTTTTACCTCCAAGCTTCTAGATATTGCATTTGATTGGCCAACTGGGGCAATACATTTTCTATGTTGTACTTCTCAAAAATATACTTAGACAGCATGTAGGAGAAGACAGACTTAACTGCTGGGTAATGATAGTGTTGAGAAGAATCTGTTTGCACCTACCCATGCATGCGTGTGCGCGCACACACACACACACACACACACGCCTGAAAGACTTCACAGCATAGTGAACATGTTGCCACGGCACTCTGCCACACCATCAGAGGGACAGATAATTTAATCCAGTCTCTAAGAATGTTGCACCTTGCTAGTATGCTATGGCACTGTAAATTACAAACTTTATTTCAGAGCCTCAAAGTGCTTAGAGTTCGCGAGGTTCCTGATATGTCCTGATGGATAGTAACAAGACATTTATGACAATGCCCTGTCTTATTCCAAAAGAAATACCATGTGAAACTTGACACCTGAGATTTGTCATAAAGCTTCTCACTTGCTCAATTAATTTGTCCTTATAGAGTGACTAATCACTTTGGCCAGCAATATACTCTTCTCCCAAACCTTAGTCCTAATTTTAGAACATGGTAAAATGAAAAGATATGGAACTAGAAAGGTGAACAAGAATAAAGTCTAAAATCATGTGTTTATATACAAATAGGGAAGGAGTGTGTGTCAATGAATTTATATATATATGTATGTGTGTGTGTATATATATATATATATAACTTATCATTTCTTGAAATTTAGTTGAAGGCACAAAGAAAGTGCAAGACAGCTCTAACTTACAGAAAGTAATATCTTAGGTCATGCCTAAGACCAGCTTCCTTATTTTAAGCCATCACAGAAGGCACATGGTACATAGTATATTTATATGGTGCAGCCCAAGTGCCCAGTGAGAAGGCAGAAATAAAAAACTAGAATTTCAGCATAATTTAAATTTGGCAGTGACTTTATTTTTCTTGTTCTCCATTATATTTTCAGTACCCAGACTAGTGCCTGGTACCCAACAGGCTCTCAATGCATATATTAATATATTGAATGACTGACTGACATAGTTAATTTCTTTAATGGTTAAAGTGAGTACAATCAGTTCATTTTTAACTGAATTTTTTTTCAGTAGAAAATTGCCCTTTGGAAATTGGGATGAAGTCTGATCAGAAAGTAAGGAAAAGATATTTAAAATGGTATAAATTATATTTATGAGTAGAAAAAGTGGGTGGCAAGGGAAGAGGAAGCATGTGGGGGGAGGGGCTGCCTGGAATATTGAGAAAAAGGCCAGAGCATACCAAGAGGAAACAAGGGAAAAGAGGACCTTAAAGCACAAAAAAGCAATTTTAATTTGATTTCAAAGTGACCTGAGTGTTACTTTTGCAAGGAAAAAGGGACAAACTTGGTCTCTTAGGCATCAAAGAAGATGTTCTTTGGTACAGAAATATTTTGAGGAGAGAATACCCAACTTAGTGTAGCTACACAGAAGATATTAATAGTTTCACCAGTCTGAAAGTGAAAAGGGGAATTTGTTTAGAAAATTTTATATGGGGAAATAAAATCAGCCATAGTTATTATTAGGATGGATTTGAAACATAACGGAGGAATGAGTGAAAGAAGTTACTTTGTTATTTACAGAACACCTAAGATGGAATACAGTAGTACACAAAACAGAAGAAAATTCTTGCCTTTATTTACTTTACATTCTTTTTTTTTAATTTCAGAATATAACAGGGATAGAAACGCTTTGGTCACATAAGTTGCCTTTGCACTGCCCAATTCAGAGTTACAAGCATGTCCATCCCCCTGACAGTACACACTACACCCATTAGGTATAAATTTACTCAACCCCTCCTCCACCCTCCCACCTGCCCAATCTCCAATGAGTGTTACTTTCATATGTGCACATAATAGTTGATTGATTAGTTCCAATTTAATGGTGAGTACATGTGGGTGTTTGTTTTTCCATTCTTGTAATACTTCACTTAGAAGAGTGGTCTCCAGTTCCATCCAGGTTAATACAAGAGGTATTAGTTCACCATTATTTTTTTATGTCTGAGTAGTATTCCGTGGTATACATATACCACATTTTATTAATCCACTTATGTATTGATGGGCACTTGGGTTGTTTCCACATCTTTGCAATTGTGAATTGTGTTGCTATAAACATTTGAGTGCAGATGTCCTTTTTATAGAATGTCTTTTTTTCCTTTGGGTAGATACCCAGTAGTGGGATTGCTGGATCAAATGGTAGTTCTACTTTCAACTCTTTGAAGTATCTCCATACTACTTTCCATAGAGGTTGTACTAGTTTGCAGTCCCACCAGTCATTTACAAGTGTTCCTATCTCTCCGCATCCACATCAACATTTGTTGTTTGGGGACTTTTTGATAAAAGTCCTTCTCACTGGAGTTAAGTGATATCTCATTGTGGTTTTGATTTGCATTTTGCTAAGGATTAGCAATGTTGAGCATTTTTTCATATGTTTGTTGGCCATTAGTCTATCTTCCTTTGAAAAGTTTCTGTTCATGTCCTTTGCCCACTTTTTAATGGGGTGGTTTGATTTTTTCTTGCTGATTTGCCTGACTTCTTTAGGGTAGACAGAAACATGAAACCAAAAATATTAAATTGAATTAAATTAAAAATCAAAAAAGGAGTCATGCAGAATTTTAGAAGGTTATGGAAAGAGAAATAATGAGTGGGGGCAGGGGGCAGAGGCAGCCCAAGGGAGGGGTGGCAGTACTCTCAAGTGGAGTACCCACTGAGAAGACTGCAGTTAAGACCTAAATGAGGTACTTGTGTTCTAGAATGATAGAGATACCACCATATGTACAGAGAAGGTAATCGGCATAAAGGCTTAGGGGCAAGTGGAGTTCATAACCTTTGTCTTAAAAATTGAATTTTTCATCATAAAATTTAGTGACATATTTCAATGATGTGGGTGAGGTTTGTTTGGTTTTTTTTTTTCCCCCCTCATGGGAAAGAATGGGGAGAATTCTGAGAGGCTGAGGTGCCATCTCATGTGGAAGGAACAACCGGAGCGGAGGAAAAGTCCAAGCCTATTTGGGGATCCATTTTGGCTGGAGCCTGAGAAACAAACACGAGAAGAGCCTGCAAAAATAACTTTTATTCACGTACTAATGAACAAAAAGCAATCAATTTGTCCTCTGGCTAGGTTTTTTAAAAGTCTCCCCACCTCCTCTTTCCAGCTCTGCCGCTAGCAGCCATGTCACTGCAAAGCCTCCACTTCCTCAACTGTGGAACAAGGGGCTGGTGCTGATTAAGGTCCCTTAGATCTGAAAATCTCATACCTTGCAATGGCTCAACGCCAAGTGTCAGTCTATCATTGACATTTCAAGAAGTAGTATTTATAACTTAAAAAATCATAGACAGCCATTCCCCCAACCATCAGCCTTATATTCCACCATTTCAAATTTTCCAAGACCTTGTTCAGTATCTTTCTACTTCACACTGAACTTCTTTTACTTTTTCTACAGTGCTTAGTCTTGAGACTTCTCTAGCTGGTAAGTGAAGTCCCTCTGTGTTCTCAATTACATCGTCTTTTTTTCTTTCTTTGTGTTTTTTTTTTTTCTTTTTAGTAGTTTTCTGGTTGTGCTACTGAACCAAGGACACTTGATCTAAATAAAGTGCCAATTTGGAAAAGAAACACAAGGAAAAGGGAGAAATGATGGTAGTCACAAACCAGACAGAGCAAACGTAGTGCTGGGGGAAGCAGTTCAGCCCAGGCTTTAGTTGAACTGCCTGCTAAAAGAAGCTCCCTTACATTGCACTTCTCAATACATCAGTTTAAAACATAAATATATTGTCTATTATTGATCCTTTAAGAAAATGTTTTGAAGCCATACAGTCTTAAACGTTGGCTTATATTTTTGTGAAAATATTTATTCCTTTTTATTTTTTCTCAAAAACTCATAAGTACCAATTGGTTTTCTTCACCAAATTTTCTGATTATGAATAGCAGGGAGCAGTTGCACACTATGGTTTTGTGGCATGAATTACATTTTCCCCTTATGTGAAGCCCGTAATTCACAGGAGTATGGAAGGCCATGTGCTCTACAAACATCTTCAGATGGTCTCCGGATCTGGTTGCTATCACTGCTTTAAAAATAAAAGTACACAGTTCTTCAAAAAATTAAAAATAGAATATGATTCAGCAATTTGACTTCTGGGTACACATCCAAAAGAATAGAAAGCAAAGTCTCAAAGATATATCAGTACACCCATGTCCCCAGAAGCACTATTCACAATAGCCAAAAGGTGAAAGCAATCAAAGTGTCCATTAATAAATAAATGGACAAACCAAATGTGGTCTTTCCATACAATGGAGGATTTATTATATTCAAACTTAAAAAGGAAGGAGATTCTGGCACATGCTACAACATGGATGAACCTTAAAGTCATTATGCTGAGTGAATTAAGCCAGTCACAAAAGGACACACACTGTATGACTCCACTTGTATGAAGTAGTCAAAAATCATAGAAACATAAAGTAGAATGGTGGTCCCCAGGGGCTGGAGAGAGCAGGGGATGGGGAGTTAGTGTTTAATGGGTATAGAACTTCAGTTTTGCAAGATGAAAAAGTTCTAAAGATGAATGGTGGTGATGGTTGCACAACAATGCAAATATATAATATCTAATGCCACTGACTGTATGTTTAAAAATGGTTAAAATTGCAAATGTATGCTATTTATATTTTACAAAGTAAAAAATACTAATCAAAGTACAATTCATCTTCCTAGGAGATGATAGTGCCTATGAACTGCCACCCCCTTCTCGTGCCATACTGTGGTTGTTACGTTGAGGTAGCCGTGGAGTCTGGATAAATCATTTGTTGGACAGCACTGAGAGACAGCTGTCTCAGGTGAAGTGCTCAAGTCCCATTTCTGGAGGCTGAGAAGCCCTATCAGAATGTTTTGACTCAATTACCCTGAGCCTTCATCAGCCGATGAAACTAATTTTTTTATCAACTGATTAAGATTCAAGATAATGAGTCAAAACATGCCAGGAGTAATTCCCAACTGCATTGAAGATGGGATGTTAACTTTCCCGTGCACATATATGCACGCAGACAGGCACAAAATGAACCAACACAGCCTCCTTGCATATGGAAAAGTTCACTTCATCAGTGAAAAGGGAGACAATTATCCCATACACCTCAAAAGAAGAAACAAAAAATTAGTTGACCAAACAATAGAATTGATTGCTAATAATTTTAATAAGAGAGGAATGGCATGAAATTAATTCATGAGCAAACACAACTGGAGGAAAGAAAATGAAAATCCCCCAGGAAATTGCCATGCACAAATCTGAACAGATTCTAGGAAAAACCAAAATTCCAAATGCTTTGTGCTTCCTCTTGAATCAACAAATGCACTTCAGAATGTTTTTGATGGCAGCTCTATCTAAGCTTAAAGTTCCAGGAATTTTCCACAACTGTTCTGCATTCTGCAGGCCTTTTGTCTGACTACGGAATATTGAGTTTTACCAACAAAAGCATTTGATTGAATACTATACCCTTTAATATCAGATATATATGTATTTTAAATCCCATTAGGCATCCATTGGGAAACTACCTAATATTTGGAATGTGTTGCTTAATGTGCTAACTGATCTTATTTTGTGTGGAGCTCACTGTCAGAGACACCAAAAGCGTAGTGACAGTTATTGCTGTTGAAAGGATTCTGTGGGGGTGTGAGCAGAATGGTTAACGGACCTGCAGTCAGGGGAGTTAAATATTTCCTAAATCTGGTAATAGTTCAGCATTCCAAGAGCTGAGAAAGATTGGACATAAAATCTTCTACATATCAGCCTAGGTTTATCTCCTTCAGTAGTTTGAGTAAATCAACTTATGAGATCTGCTATGAAAAGTGTCTCTCTAAAAATATAATAAATGCTAAAACATGGCATGAGATAGTCTCAATGGAGAACTGAAAGCAAACAGTTTACACTGGGAACAAACAATGACTGTGATCCTAATGTCTTTGAATTGCAACAACGGAGTATGCAATGCTTTTAAATGCAAGATTCAGAACAGCAAAGAGACTTCGCAGGCCTATAAACGATTAAGGAAAACTTCTACCTACAGCTCTCTGCTGATCGGCAGGCACTGTGAAAGCTTTCCTGCTGGAACACTTTGTGAGAATTTTGTCTGAGGTTTTGGGGGGGAGGGAAAAGCATAGTGCTAAAAAGATGTAAACATTCTTTTCTCTTTTTTGCTGATGTTTTTCTTTCTTCCCCTGATGGCTGTATCTCTACTGTACCAGCGCCTGTCACTTGCAGAAGAAACCATCACTCAGCTTATTAGGAAAGTATTGGTCCTGCTATTTATTCAATTTAAAATGTGCATCTTAGAGGTGCCACCTCTCAGAGACCAACTCATGCACATGTTCAGAGACGGTCTTAATTGAAGCGTGATTTACCACATGAAGCAAAACTTTGCTTGGATGGGCTGAAAGACTATGCTGAGAAAGAGCCCTTTATACAATTTTATAGGCCTATCTCCTCATTGGGAGCATACATTTACTAACTGTATAATTGGTGGCACAGTTCTTCCATCATAAACATTGTTATCAGTTAATTAAACTTGAAACGCAGCTTTGTTCCACAACATGTTTTGTCAGATTGTTTTCCTTATTTATTTATCATCATAAAATTTTACTTGGTGACTGGCAGCTTCTCAGCCCTCCAATAATAATATAAATCAAAACATAAGATTTTAGTCTTCATGCAATTTCCTTTTGGTCTGAAAATATGAAACCAGATGTTTTTGGCATGCTAAAGATGCTTTTCATCTTTTTTTAGATTCTTTCAGTGCAGTCAAAGTAAATGCATTTTTAAAACCAACTTATGAAAGTTAAATTCCCTTTGTTCATCTGTGTGTAGTCTGGTTTGCATTGATGCAGTGGCATCGAGAGACCTTTCAGATAGCATACTGACTGTCTTGGAGGAATTATACATGTGGGGCAAAAAGCTCAAAGGGCAACAGAAATTATATTAATCGTAGAGCAGTAGATCATGAACCATGATTCAGCAGAGGGTCTTGCCAGGAAGCAGGCCTAAAGGTGGAGGTTGAGGGTGGACAACAACCACTATGATCTTAACTATGTATATGTTATCTGGGTGGTGTGCCTAATTTGTTCACATAGTTATCACATACTTGTTCCAGCTTGAAAATGTGGGGCCCATGAAAGCATGGCCATTGGAATTTCCTGTAACAGTGAATCTCATTTCAGTAGATATTACCATCTATCTCAGCCTAAGGCTATCACTGAAACATCTAACCATTCCCAGATGGAACCTGCTTCGCTGATATTAAAGGGATTTGATGTCAGTGGAGAGACTTAGGGTCAGTAAATAGAAGCAGGAATAGAGTAACGCATGGGCTAATCTCATTTGTACATGGCCTCAGATTGCCATTACATCCCTGGGCTATCTTGTGGTTTGGGTATTGGAACTCTTCGGACAAACTGAAATACTTTGGGATCTTGGTGGGGTGGTGTAAGGAATTATTTATAATCAGCTTTGCTATCTAAGCTTTGATGTGGTTGCCCCCATCCTCCGCCCCCAGCTTCATTGCACAAATTCCATGGGCCAGTGCACAGGACACTTCTACCTCTTCGCCAACCCCCCCCCCCAACAATCTTGGCAATCTCTTTATTCACGAAGAGTAGAACTCCCCCACCTCATACTCTGCTTGGTTATCAAGCAAGTTTTCCCAGAGGCAGCCCTTTTCCACGTACACAGACTTCACGGACTTCCTTATTACCTATTGCAATCAGCTTTCCATCTCTGGCATTCCACTGAATTTACTGTATCAAAAGTCTCCGGTGGTCCCTTAACAGCCAAATACAATGTTCTTTTAGTCTTCAACGTCATTAACCTCTGTTATGCTGGCCTCTTCCTTCTTCTTAAGTGTCTCTTCCCTTAGCTTACTCAAACCAAGTGCTTTTGGTTCTTCTGTTCCTCTGACCTTCTTTCCCAATACTTTCTGCTCGTTCCTCTTCCTCTGCCTGACTCTGAATATTGTATGGTGGTCCCCACTTATCCACAGGGGTTACGTTCCAAGACCCCCAGTGGTTGCCTGAAACCACAGTAGTGCCAAACCCTAGATATACTATGTGTTCTCTATGCACACATACCTGTGATAAATGTTAATTTATAAAGTAGACACAGGAAGAGATTAATAATAACCAATAATAAAGTAGGACAATTATAATAACATACTGCAATAAAGGTTATATGAATGTGGTCTCTTTCTCTCTACTCTCTCAAAGTATCCCATTGTATGTGGTATTTTCAGACTGTGGTTCACCGCAAGTAACTGACAACTCAGAAAGCAAAACCGTGGCTAAGGGGGGACAGCTATAAGCTATAAGATTCTGACTTTGGTCCTCTTCCATCTCTATTCTTTGTGATCGTCTGAGTGTGCCACTTACTCCCATGACTGTGTGCTGATATGACCAGAATTCGATTTCCCATCCATATCTTGCTCATCTGCTGAAAAATTCACTACCTACCTGCCTAGTAGAAATCCACACAGAAAGTCCCACAGGCACCACAAACTCAGCCAAAAAAAATCTTTACCCTCAAATTATTGTTTTTCCTAAGTATATAAGCCTAACTAATGTTACTCGGATATCCAAGCAGAAATCTGTGGGCCACCGATGATCTCTTCACAGAGATTACCTCTGTACCGTGTCCTTAAAACCTTCACATCTACCTTTGAATTATCTTTTACACTTGTCCAATTCATTCCGTTAATACTCAAAGAAAAACATACAATATTTAATTAAGGAATATTCGGTGCTCTGAAATTGGATGAGAATTACATATAGATAAAGATTCTTGCCAGGCTAGCTCCAAATTATATAACATAAACCACCACCTTTTCACAAGTCTGACCTTAAAAGACACACAACAAAATGGAAGATATAAGTTTTTTAAAAATGGAGAAAGAAAAATGGCAATGGAAGAAAAGGCAGTAAGACAAGAAAAAAGGCATGTCTCCAAATTATCTTCTTATTTTTAAGAATGTGACTGAAATCTATCTGGTTACTCAAGTAAAAAGATTTTTGCTTTTTGAGTTTTTTTTTCCTTATTTCCTCCTTTTTTTCAGCCTAAGGCCCAATTATACTAAGAATGCCATGGTTTTACTTCCCTATCATCCCCCATAGACATTGCCAGTAGCACTGACACATTTCAGGCCCCCATCATAACACAACCAATCTTGCTGCCCTGTTCCCTCCAATCTTCTTACTGCTCTTGGTTGCCTGTCTAAAAACAAGAGCTGCTTAAAACCCTTTGATGCTGCCTCATTACTGTCAGGGTAAAGTCCATGCTTTGTAGCAAAACCAATCCTACCATCATCTCTTTTGGTGCTTGTCTCTGTGATCACCCAACATTGAGGTGGGCTGAACAGTCTGTGTTCTGAAAGTGCCATTCTGATTCCCACCTTGCCTTTGCTCATGCTCTCTGGATGTCCTTCTCTCTCTCACCGTCCTCCACCACCTGCCTGGGGAGCTAAGCTCCATGACTCTGCCAAAGCATCACTTTCTCCATGTCCCCTCTCCCCTACTGCTGCCCAGGTAGAACTAACCTCATCATGCTTCTATTCATTTCTCCTTAGGCAACTTTTACCATCTTCCATCTCTTAGCACCTGTAGCACCATATAATACATTTGTACACAGTCTCATCAACTGAACTAGAATTCCTGAAGTTCTAGAACCATTGCTGGCTATGTTTGGTGTGCTATTTCTCAGCACAGTGGCACAGAATGTAAGAGGCCAGCATATATAGTTCATGCTGTCCTTTCTGACTACTCATGAGCACGGCATTCTGTGAACCACAGGTCTGTGAAGCAAATTCACATGTACCGGTTGCCAACCCAAAGAAATCATTATCCCACTCCATGGAGGACAGCAAAGATCATTGCTTTGCCAACTCCTGGGAACAGGAGTCCAAACATTCCCACCCACTGCATCTTGGACTGCAATTTCTAACACTTGTATGAGTCCAGGAAGGTAAGTTAAGCTGAGCAACTTTATTACTCACAGATAGGCAGCAAGGGATGGCAGAAGTCTAAGATCCATGTCCAGCCAGTCCCCCACGGCTCAGGAAGGCTGCCCAGAGTGGAAAGAATCTTCTCTACACATGCCCCATGTTGCACAGCAGCTGAAGGACCCCAAAATCACTCTGATGTGGGTGTTATACCCTGGGGTAAACCAGAATCTCTGGGCTAAAGTGTTGTAGGACATGCTGAGCCAAGAGAGATTGGAACAGGGCCTCAGCTGTTCAGGACAGTTCCTCCTTATTTCAGGACACTGCATCCCCGGCTCACTCTACAGTTATTCTGAGAACTACACACAAGAAAGAGGGAAGAGTTGAGTCAGCCACCATCATCCAGGGGTCTGTCTGTTCTGCAGACTGTTTTCCAGCCTCTGCTATTGGAGCTCTGGTCCCAGCTCCACCACCTACAGGTCAGCATAACCTCTCTCTGTTTCTGTTGTATTAATACCTAATCACATTGATGAAAGGAAAACATGAGAAAATGTGTCAAATGCTTAATACAGTGCCTCACATACAGTGAATGCCTAGTATGTTAGCTATTATCATCAGCTCATCAATGAGTGCTTATTAAATAAAGTAATGATTAGAAAAAGTATTAATACCAGAGGATATCAAGATTTATCTGCTCCATGAAACTAAGAATCATGTCTTGAGCTTCTTTTGGGGTTTTTTTTTTTTTTTCTTCTCTATTTACCCAGCAAAATGTCAGACTCAGAATAAGAATTGCATGTGTGTGGTTGAGCACCAGGTCAAAATGATAATATATAGACAGGTTCCAGTTGCAAGGTGGGGTAGATAAACATGAAGGGAAAGAAAATCACCAGAGGTGGGTAGAGTCAGGGGCTGGTCAGGGAAGAAGGAGGACAGAGGAGACCCCAGAACAGTGCTGAAGTAGAGGTGGAAGAGGAAGCTCAGCAAAGTGTCCTGAGGTCACTGATCTGTGGGTCTTTGAGGGAGACTGGCCATTGTTCTTGTGATGCACAGCAGAGACAAGACAGTGGAATAATACATTGACTAAGATGGTGGTAAAAAGGTCCTCAGTCATTTCGGTCATTTTCTTTGTCCTTTTTCTTCACTATCATTATTTGAATCATTTGCCTTCCCAAAATTTTACAATCATGCATTAATTATCATAGCATATCTCAGGGTCAGTGTTACCTCTTTGCAGATGTACTCAGATTCTTGCTTCCATAAAACCCTTGCTAAGCTCCCTCTCTCAAAGATTTCATCTCTCCCCCTGTGATGAGGTCATCTCTATTTGTAGTTAAGGGAACTTTTACAATTGAGCTCAAATTTGCTTTCAGATTTCAAAACTGGACTAAGATAAGAGGACCTCTGTGTCCTGCTCATGTTTAAATTATTCATTCATTCAGCAAACTTTATTGTGCACCTACTATGGGTAAGGAAAATAGAAGCATATTTCCTGTCAAATAAAGTAAACATGACTTGTTTGAACTGTATTTATAAATTTGATTCATGTTACAGGACACGTTGGGAAATCCCTGAGATCCTCTGATATCATTATGCAATATTTCGTTGTCTTCTCATTCGAAGCAGACAAATTAGCAGGCTCTGACTGCTGTTTGTTTACTTTAGGAAATACGTAACAGGATCAGGTGACTGAGTAGGCTGCCTCTTTGCCTTCAGGTCCTACCCCAGGATGCCCAGCCCTTCTCTGTAGAACAGTGGGTGAACAACTACACTTCCCAGAGTCCTCTGCCCACTGCTCCCTGTGGGTTCCACTAATTGGAAGCACTGACAAGAAATCAGAGGGTGGGGTCAAGGAGGGGTGAAGCCATAGTATTTTTACCCCCTCACTATTTCCACAGGATTTTCCAGCAATAGCTTTGTCTCCTGCTAGAAGACAGAAGTTTGTTCCCCCCAAGCCAACTTGCCCTCTGTGGCCCCAGCTCCCCAGCCCTGATACTTACCTCTTCCCTTTGGCCCTTCTAATCGTTGCGATGATAGCAGCTTCCTGTAGTTGTTAATGTCTGAATTGCTGCATTCCTACCTCCACACACCCCCCATTTTCAGATCTTCCAATAGCTCTGTCACTTGTTTTTGTATTAGACTCCTATGATTAACCACTTGGGCAGATCCTGGCTGATACAGTCAACCCTGCTCCGTGCAGTGTTTTGATCCATATCTGATGTCTCTTCTGGGTTTGCCCTTTGACAGTAACCTGACTCCTTACATGCACTTTAGAAACTGCCTTTAATCCTAGAGAAGGGAGGCTTCAGATTAGATTTATTCCTCAGCCTGTCTGGTTTGAGGGTCTCTTTGTCGAGTGTCCACTGAGGCATGCCAGACAGCAATTGCTAAGAAGGAACTGGGGGTGTGCGAGCCGCCTGGGGCCCTGGTTTCTGGCAGTCTCACATGGAAGGTAGTTTCTCTGCGATGAAATATTGTTTTGAATATGATAATCTTTCCATAAAATAATGTTGTCATCATCTGCCTAAGCTTTCCTCAGTAGCGTTGCTGAGGAATGTGCAGCACTTTTATCATACAATACACAACTTTCAGGAAGAAAAACAAACATCTAAAAAGAAAACACACACATTTGGTGGGAACATCCAAGTATCAAGACCTGGCTCACTGAAACAGGTAACTCCACCCTGGTTATTGTTAGTGAATTATAAATGTTTTTAAAATAATCATTTAATTGCCTTCTCTTCAGTCGTACTTACACCCCATCAATGTTCAAGATTGCTCAAAGAATGGTCTTTCCAAAAATCAAATTTGATCATGACAGTTCCCTGCTTTAAAACTTTTATTGGATTTTCACAGTTTTCAGGACAAAGATCAAATACTTCAGCATGGCATCATACCTTGTGCTTCAAATATGTGGTTCCTACCTTTCTCTGTAATCTCTTGCCTATTTCTGCCTTCCCATCATTCCCTTGGGCTTCCAAAAGTTCCCTAAATCTGCCGTACTCTTTTATGTATTAACATCTGCCATTTTGTGTGTGGTGATATCGTTTCTTTAATACCCTTCTCTCCCCTTTCCTTCTTTCCCTGACTCACTCTCTCTGGTCTTTTAAGGCTCAGCCAATATGCCATCTGAAACCTGTCCCTGTCTGCCTGCCATCCTTTGCCCTGTCCGGCTGAGGTGTCACCCCATGGTCTTGCATAGAATCTGGTGTATTGTCTGTGCTTCACACAGTGCCATAATCATGTGCTCACCTGACCCAGTGTCCCCCGCAGACCAGTCATCTTCTGGGCAGAGACATCCTCTTATGCCTCCTCATTTTTATCAGCATGAATACACATTCCCACCACCAATGCGTAAGAGTTCCAGATGCTCCACATTCTTACCAACTCTTATTATTTTCAGTCTGTTTAAATTTTAGCCATACCAATGCCTGTGTGGTATTTCATGGTGGTTTTAATTTGTGCTTCCCTGGTAACTATTGGTGTTAAACATCTTTTCACATACTTATAAACCACTCATACATCTTCTTTTGTCAAGGGTCCGTTGGGGTCTTTTGCACATTTTAATTTATTTTTTATTTTTTATTATTGATTTGTAAGAGTTTAATGAACATGATTTGGATGATTGGATAAATATATATGGGTAGAACTTACTAAGAGAACTTTTGTTACAGTGTCTCTGAAACTGGTTTTTACTTTTTTATAACAAGAAAATAAGTCATT
Source organism: Lemur catta (assembly GCF_020740605.2). Classification (NCBI taxonomy): domain Eukaryota; kingdom Metazoa; phylum Chordata; class Mammalia; order Primates; family Lemuridae; genus Lemur; species Lemur catta. The sequence goes on from NC_059131.1 coordinate 77,384,912, forward strand.
ATTTTGAGTTATATGAATTATTGACTTTAAAATAATCCTATATCATAGGAAAAGGAAAAATTCCAAATAATATCTGACAACAAAATATGGTTTTTTCTTTAACACACATTTATAATATACACATGATGAAGATTTAGGGCTTTTTTTTTTTAGGGAGGATCAAAATATACATGAGAGTCACAAAATAATATACTTCTTCAGAAAAAAGAATTTACTTTAGCTAAAAATATTCCTCTCACATTTTGGCAAAATACACAGTGGAAAACATGACACTAACCATTTTCTAGGAAAGGAATTTGGATCTAAATTATTTTTTATAGGAAATGGATATGTTTATCACAGATTCTGAACACACCACACAGATAACAGAATTGGTTCTTAATGTTTTGATCATTGCCAGAACAAGCACATTTCCGGATTTATTTATTTTTTCCCAAAAGGTTGAGTAAGACATAACAGATACTTCCTGCCACAGGCATGGCTTGGCGGTAGGTCAGATACCTGGGTTATATAAATCTTTATGCTGAGCGTTTATGACATTTCAACTTAGAAGTTCATTCAGTTTGATGATTGAGGCAGCAGGCAATTATGACATTAAACAGTTCACAGACCTTAACCCAAGACCCAAATGGTTTAATTTTTTTAATGGGTGACTTTGCCTCTCCCGATGTGCACAGACCAACGCAGAGTTTAAAACCCTCACCCATCTTAATTGCCCCTGCTTTGTTGCAAGCACCACTGACTGCCTGCTAGTTCCAAATGTCTTCGGTTATTAAAAATTATCAATAGAAAGTAATAGAAAGGAATCCACACTTACACTGGCGATACAATTGGCCACATATGCCCTAGTGGAGCATAAAATAAGAAAGATCGTTACTATTACTACTGAAGTGTCATATTGAAGAACATACTTTCAAAGTGAATCACATTATGTCTGTTCAGTCAGTTATTTCTACTTGCAAAGACGGGGTTTCTTCCTGAATATGCCTTTTCTTTCTTAGGTAAAGACACGGTCTTAGATTCAAATGTATCCTTGAGTCTGAAGATACTACTCACCAGAGTTACCAGATTAGGGGAAAACGTAAAATTCAAATAAAAGTCACATGGAATTTTATTTAGTGATAAACATACTTGCACCTAATATTTCTTTTGTTCCTGAACACATTGCAATTAATAGGGTGGCATCATATGAAGTTTTTATAATTTTCATAATTTTCTAATATTGAATTGTTTTTTCAGAACCTCATAGTAAATGTAATCCATGCTGCTTGTGAACTTTAGATAGCAGCAGTAGTTTTCTAGAAAGATGACTGAAGGCTTAGGGCAATGCTTTTATGGAGGCAGGTAGAGTTAGAGAGTGCACAATATCTGCCCCCTACAATCATTAAAAATCCCTGAGATGGGAGTTTGAAACACTTATTGCTTACCTGAAATAGGCCAAGTTCACATCAACTCTTTTATTTGAGGCTTGAAATATATTTTACTAGTCACAGTGCTAGAAAAGAACATTAAAGATATTTTAGTTAATTTATTCTTTCTTACCATCTGCAGCATGAAGTTATTTTCAAAGGAGTATAGCATACTTTCACCATAGATGTGGTTCCCTTAAGAACCTCAAGAATCTTGACAGTATTTTATCAATAGGTTATTATAAAATTGGGTTGCTATTTCTCAAAATCATAACCTGTTTCATTCCTCCCAGGACAAAGTGCCCCACCTCCGATCCAGCTTACACTATCAATCATGACCTTAGCAATCATATTTTGCAGTCTTCAGTTAAAAACAAGGTAGTATATGTTATTTAGGTTATTAAGTATGAAATGTCCAATTTCCTTAAGTACTAAGTTTGACAGGTAATATCTCTGACGTGTCACTTTGACACTTCTTGTTTTATTTTTATTGTGAAGGTACATCCTTAGTCTTTCAAATGCACATTTTAGCTTGTGATTATCTTTCAAATTTTTTTAGAGGAATTTTTGTGAAACCATGGCTAAGTCAAAATTTCATGTTATATTTTCAAGTATGAGTTCTGTTGTGGAACCAACGCAGCACAGAAAGCTCGAAATAGCAACGAAGTGTTTGGGAAGGATGTGGCTAATGAAAGCACAGTACACTGATGGTTTGAGAAGTTCTGTTCTGGTGATTTTAATCTTGAAAATGAGCCATGTGGGCAACCTGAGACCAAGGTAGATAATGATGAGCTGAAAGCTGTAGTGAAAGCGAATCTATCTCAACCTATGCATGAATTAGCAGCAAGGTTTGACATTGCTAATACTTGTCAAGAGAGATTGCTTTTATTTTCTCAGAAAGTCATTTGGTTACCAATGTATCTTTCTCATCATTCAGAAAAACCTGGTCAGAACCCTGATGGTTCCAAGAGCTAGTCTGGATGGTGACTAGAGGGCATGGAGGTAATTGATAGCTCAAATCCCTTCTACATCACCACTTACTGCAATATTGGTCTTTGAGCTCTTGGGATTTATGAATTGTTTGCTGGTCCTACAAGAGACAGAAAATTCCATACAACTTTATCATTCAAAGTAGACTTCATAATTGTCAGCAATGAATGGATTTTAGAAGATCAGTGATTCCTTTATCTTATGTTCAAAATTTTGTGATTATTTTATGTACGGAAAAGCTTTACATATTCTTCAGCTTCTAGGAGGTGACCTAAAAACTGCTGAGAAACTCTGCCTTATATGATGCTCACTGGGCATGCTCTATCCCAGTCCCCGCAAATGTGAGATGCTATCATCTCAGAAGAGAATTGCCAGAACAAAAATGTCTGGTCAATACCAGTGGTTGGGCATGAACCTCTTACTCTTACAAAAATGTGCCCATTTCACTGAGTCCCTTCTATTTTATCCTTCATCACATCTCTCACCTATGTTCCCCTAAGAGCTAATTTCTGACACTAGCTCAGGGCCCCACAGCTGTGTTATTCTTATTTATTTTCCTCTCTGTCTCTCTTCCAAGACTCTGAGCGCCACCATGTCTACTCACTGTGTACCCCTCAGCATGGAGAGGAAGATATTGGCACAGGGGAGTTAACAGATGTCTGATGAGTAAGTGAATGTGTGGATGAATGGATGAAGTGTCCAGACATGATACAACCAGCTCATTTTCCCTGAGAATCTAGAGTAAACCTGAATATTATTACCTAGAAAAATGCAGCAGCAGGAGTTAAACTGGGAAATCAAATGTTTCATGGAGGAGCGAGTCAAGGAAACCAGCACAGTTATAGAGGACAATTTACTCTCAACTACCTGGGCTTCTAATCATTCGAAATCTTTGCCTTGAGAATTACATCTCATTCAAAAACCCATCCTTCTTTGATATCTATGAAATCTGGCCCTGCAACTTTCTGCTTCCCTGTTACTACCCCCACAAAATCCCAGGGCATCCCTGTACTCACAGACAGCTTTGTTTGCTGCCTACTCCTCAGTCATGAACCATGTTGTTTCCTTCCTTTGGTTCCTCACCTTCCTTAGACATCCTTCTTTCTGCTCTTCACCTATTAAGTAATATTACTGTCATAGCATCTTCTAATGAGGGCTTATGTGTCTCAGATGCCATGATTTCACCAAAGTACTTTCACCAAATTACTACGTTTAATTCTTATAACAACCTATTTTGATCCCCATTTCAAAGTTGAGGCATCTGAAGTTTCAAGAGGCTCAAGGTCACACGTCATACTCATCTTTTCCCACTGAACCCCTGCCTTTCTTACAAGAAGCCCCTTCTGACCTCACAGGCCCAGGTATGTCTCTTCCTAGGCCTGCAGGGCACACATGTCGCTGACTGACTGTTTTCTGTGTGTGCCTTAGGATGCCACACAACACTATGTTCCTTGAGGACGGGACCATGTTTGATGAACCATTGCAACTCCAGGGCCAAGAACAGTGGTACTTGACAGGGGCTAAACTTTTTTTGTTTTGTTTTGTTTCATGTTTGGTTTTGGTTTTTATTACTTGTTTAAATGATAACTAACTCTTAGCCATTAACTTGTGGTCTACTTTTCCACTCTGACCCTTCCAGACAATACGTTCAACACCAATGTGCTTCACCTTTGTTCTCACACCACCAATCTCCAAGCCAGGATCAGGCTACCTACTTGCCTTTTCTGTTTGTGCTTCCAGATGACAACCAGTGCTAATTAAATGCCCTTCTTAATCCACTTTCCTAGTCTAGACCTGCACACACACAGGCACATGGCAGAGTGGTTAACAGCACAACCCTACAGCCACCCTGCCAAAGCTCATATCCCAGCCCTGTCTCTTTCAGGCCTATGACATCAGAAAACTCATTATCATCTCAAAGTCTCAAAACCTTCATGGATATGTCAGGGATAATGAAAGGATCTACTACATAAGGACTGCATGAGGATTAAATGAGTCATATATATAACGCATATATACTCATGCATGTGTGTGTGTGTACAGTTGACTTTCATTATTTGAGGTAGTTATATTTTATAAAGTCACCACAAACACTGAATTATTGAAAACTGAACCATTGTTCCTAGGGGAAATATGTGGTTAGGTTCCTACAAGCTTCTGATCACAACATTGTCATCAACCAATCAATACATATCTTATTTTATGTGTGTTTCTATTTAAAGACACCTTATTAAATATATAGTGTTGATTCATTTACACTGAACAGAACCATAACTCATGCTGAATGAGGCTCCTCTATCTAACAAACATATTTTCTGCATAAGGCACCTCACAGCCTTCTAGCACTTTGGAACACTAGCTGGCACTTCAGTACTATGGTTAGGCCATTTTAAACAGCAAAATCACCAACAAAAAGCCCCTAAATTTGAAAAACGTGTTCCTGAGCAGATATGAAAAAGGATACTTGTTCAGAGCATGACAGCTGAAACAAGAAGAGCATAGTCTTGTTTAAATTTAGCTGAGAACGTATACATTGAACAAATCCAATTTTTGGCCACCTGTACAGGTCTACAGATAACTTCAAAAGCACCAAGAGTACTGATTTGGGGGCTACAAATCAATTTTAGCAAGTAGGCAAATTCACAAATATGGAATCCACAAACAGTGAGGATTGACTGTATCCACATACACACACTCATATTACCAGCTACTCTCTGAGGAAGAGAAGTCTCTGCAATTCTGGTTCCAAGTCATTTCCTCACCTTTGCCCTCACCACCTTCTTGCAGCACTTGCTTCAACCCACCATTCCTTGTCCTCTACCTCCAGCCCTACATTTGGTAAATGTGCTCAAATCTCTCCCATATAAAAAAAGAAAAAGAAAAGAAATATGCATGCACTTTCTCAACACTGCAGCCACTTCCAGCACATAGCCCCATCTCTCTCCTCTCAACAATTCTCAACAGACTGTTCTTCTCTCACTAACTGATTCTTCCTCACCCGCACTCCAGACCACCGCTAACCAGCTTATGCAGCAACGATGCTGCTGAAACTGCTCTTCTTAAGACCACAGCCACCTTCCCACTGCCCAGTTCAATAGACCCTTTCTCACACTCACCTTTCTGGACTACTTCCCACATTCAACACTACAGGTCATTCCCAGCCTTAGAGACTCATTGATCCCATCAGATCCTACCACACTGCTGAATCTCTCACATCTCTCAGGGTGTCCTTTTGCTGTCCCCTCCATGCATTCTGCTTCTCTTCCTACCATTTAGATGTCATTGCTCCTGGGCCTTTGGCCTCAGCCTGCTCCCTTCTTGCACAAATATTTTGCAAGATTTCTAATGTCCTGATGGTGTCCATACATGCATCCCCAGTTCAGCCCTGATTTCTTATCACAGCTTTACTATCCTTCTGCCCAGGCTGGTTTCTCCTCTGACCACCCCCTCCCTTCACCTGTCCCATACCTAAACACATTTAAGATTCAGCCTGGCGCTTTGTAAGATTTAAAGTTCCTTTCAATGGTAGGACAAAACACAAAGACACTCAGGTGGATGCACCCAGGGGCTTGTACCCAGGGACAGGGCATAACACAAACTGGAGCTGTCAGGCACAGCTTGTGTATGGCAAGCAGGGTGAGCCTCTCTAGGTTTCAAGGTTCCCTGTGGATTGGCTAATTTGAACACTTTCTTGGACTCCTGGGCAGTGGGGCTGTCCCTAGTTGTCTGGCACCTGGCCCCAGGGACATTAAGGTGGGTGCATTAGCAGCCCTGGGGAGTGAGAACCCAACAAAAGAGGTGGTTGAGGTGTAGATTTAATCAGATGCCAAGAAGGGAAACTGACCATCCTCTAGTCAGGGCCTCTAAACTGGGTCAAGACAGCATTTCGGAAATAAACAAACAAACAAAAAACCCTAAATTACACCAGGCATCAGCTTCTCCAGTGGGACTGAGAACTTCCCTAAGATCCCATGTCCCTGCTAGGCACTGCATTACACTTATCCACTTGGGTGTCTGTCCCTCTTCCTTGGTGGATAGTTGTAATGGCAAGAATGGAATCTTGTTCATCTTGGTGCTCCAGGACCCATAACATAGAGAGTGCTTCATAAAGATTTTTCTCAATGAATTAATAAAATGTAAAAAGTAGAGAATAAAATAAAACATCACCTGGATTTTAGACAAAAAGCACCTATGTTTAAAAACATGATCTTTTGGGGGAAAAAAATCAATGCACAAGAAATGTAAGAAACAAGTATGGGCTCTAAAGTAAAACTTGGTGTCTGAGTGAACTAGGTAGTATTAAGTTGCTATGGGAAAAAATTAATTCATTTGAGGAAAAATGAGAAGAGTATAATGGAGATTAATTAAAATTTAGTTTATCAGATTTTTCTCAGGAGATTGGCAATTTAGTCAGAGGAAAATCTTATTTAAGTGCATAAGTATATTTCAGTTTAAAAGTACAATACACGATAAAATGGAAACAGAGAATACCAGTATACATTAAGTAATTACCACTTTAGAATTTGAAATGCTCTAAAATTCTAAATCTAAAAAATAAAAGTCCCAGAGTAAGAGTATGCAGCTTTCTCAGTCTGATGAATTTTTAAAATACCAGATGCATGGGGTCACTGGTGGCTTTCATGTCCCTAAAGCCGTCAGACACTAGTTGGTATTCATCTTGTCTGTCAAGACACGTGGGACTACTTCATCCAGGAAGCATTCCCTTCTCTTGGCTTCTTTACATCCGTCTCTCTTGGATTTCCGCCTGTTCCTTGGCTGTTCCTTTTTGGCTTCATTTGCTGGCCCCTCCTCTACTCTAACACTAAATATTACATCCCCAGGAATGTGCCCTGTCCTCATTGCCTCTTCGATCCACATTCTCCCTCGGAGATCTTATCCATTCCCCCGGCTTTACTCAAATCTCTGTGCCAACAGCTCCCAATGTGATGTCTGTGTTCCCAGATCAAGAAGTAATGAGAGCAGTGAGTAAAAGTCCAGGCTCTCAAGTAAACATCCTGCTTTTAAGTCCTGATTCTGCCACCTTGGCCTCAGATATCCATCTGTAAAATGGGGATTATGATGCTGTGAGAGTTAATCCAGGAGTGGCCGGTACCTGCATAGAGCAAAAGCTCTGTGGAAGTTGGACACTGGTATCACCAACCTTTCTGCGTGTCTCTGGACACCACAACTTCCTGTCTCTGTTTCTATCATGGCCACATTTTCTCTCCTGCTGATCTGGTCACAGCCCCTAACTGGTCCCATCTCTTTTATTCTCTTTGTGCCACAAAGCACTCTCCAGGGAGCAGGCAGAGTTATGCTAACCAGAGCACAGATCAGGTTATTTTCCTACTCAAAGCCCTGTGATGCTACTACTTTTTTAGGAGAATGCTGAATAATCTCCACATCTGCTGCCCTTCCTTCCAGCTCCATCCTGCTTCCCTCTTTCCCTCCCGTCCTATGCCCAGCTCTCCTGTCCTTTTCCCATCTCCCCAACAAAGTCAGTTCACACAACTAACCTCCTGCAACTGGTCCCTCAGGTCTCAGCCTGCCTGTCCCAGCACGGAGCCAGAGCCCTCCTGCTTGCCCAGCTCCTCCTGTGGCTCTTGTGTTCCACACAGACACTGTGTCAGGGGCTGATCACTCCTCAGTGAGCAAAGCAACTGCAGCCCCCACATGTCTATGACTTCTAATGGAGTGAAAAATAATGCTTTTAAACACATGTCCACCAACACACACAAGATCTCAAGCCATAACAAACACTTTAAAGGGAGAGTAAAGGACACTTTTAGAGAGTTAAATCGGGAGCCCAAGTTTAGATGTGGGATTTAGGGATGCTCTCAGGAAGGAGATACAGAGGTGATACCAAGAACAGATGGGAGTTGACTGGAGAAAGATGCACTGGGCTGGTGCCAGAGCTTCAAGGTTGAGCAGCATGAGGACCTTGCCCCTTAGGACTAATCTGAATGGTTGAGAAGGCAGAGGAGTAAATGTTGTTAGATAGATGAGGAAAAACAATGGAATAATCACCAAATCTAAGAATGGTACTCAAATTTGTTCATGTCATTTTACCATGGAAAACACAATGAAATATGCTTTTGCCTTAAATTTAAAATCAAAATTGCACAGGCAACACGAGCAAAAATCAACAAATGGGATTATATCAAACCTAAAAGCTTTTGCACAGCAAAGGAAACAGTCAACAATGAAGAGTACAACATATGGAATGGGAGAAAATATTTGCTAACCATTTATCTGATAAAGAGTTAATATGCAAAATATATAAGGAACACAAACAACTCAATAGTAAGAAAACAAATAAGTTGATTAAAAAATGGGCAAAGGATCTGAATAGACATTTGTCAAAAGAAGACATACAAATGACCAGTAGATACATTTGAAAAAATGTGCTAAATCACTAACCATCAGAGAAATACAAATCAAAAGCACAATGAGATATCACCTCATATCTGTTAGAATGGCTATTAGCAAAAAGAGGAAAGATAACAAGTGCTGGAAAGGACAAGGAGCAAAGGGAACCCTTGCACACTGTCCATGGGAATGTAAATTAGTACAACCATCAAGGAAAACAGTATGGAGGTTCCTCAAAACTTGAAAACAGAGCAACCATATGATCTAGCAATACCACTGGGTATACGTCCAAAGGAAATTAATCAGTATGTCGAAGATATACCTGCAGTCCCATGTTTATCGCAGCACTATTCACAATAGCCAAGATATGGAATCAGTGTGTATGTCCATCAGCGAATGAATGGGTAAAGAAAACTTGGTCTATATATACAAGGGAATATTATTCAGCTTTAAAAAAAGAAGTAAATCCTGCCATTTGCAACAACATGAATGAACCTAGAGGACATTACGTTAATCGAAATAAGCCAGGCACAGAAAGACAAATACTGTGTGATCACACTTATATGTGGAATCTAAAAATGTTGAATTTATAGAAGTTGAGAGTAGAATGGTGGTTACTAGAGGCTAGGAAGGGGGTAGAGATGGTGGGGAGGTGTTGGTCAAGGGATATCAAATTTCAGTTACATAGGAGGAATAAGTTCAAAAGATCTATTGTATGCTATGGTGACTATAGTTAATAACAATGTACAGTATTACATTCTTGAAAATTGCTACAAGAGTAGATTTTAAATGTTCTTACTACAAAAAAGTATGTGATATAATATATACGTAAATTAGCCTGATTTAGAAATTCCACAATGTATCCATATCTCAAAACATTGTGTTATACACCATAAATATGTATGATTTGTATTTGTCAGTTAAAAATAAAATAAAATAAAAACTCTAGGGAGACAAGGGTGAATTGAAGAGATCACACATAAACTCACCTACAGGAGAGAGCAGTGTGCTAAAGTCACCTGTAAATAGTGGCTCCATATGAAGTCATAAATTGGATTAATGCTTTCCCTGGTGGCCCTGCTCTCTCTGAGATCCCAGGGTCACTATGAGTGCTTAACAATGATCTAGGGTGATGACTGAAATCTGAAGCAGAATTTGGATGAAGGATGGTTGCTTTGTGAAGTGCTATGGGTTAAGAGGATGTTACTAAATAAATGCTTCAAAATATATTTAATGTGCTATGTTCTAAACTGGTAGCAGAATGGGATATCATGTAAATGGATTTGGTATTTTGGGACAAAGTAGGAAAAATACACCCTAGTGTATGGCAAGTCATTCATAATAATAGCAAAGGCCAGCGATTGGTGTTTTTCCTGTCCGGGCACTGCCCTGTGATCTTTCTGGGCTTTGGCCCATGAATCAGACCATAATGTGATGGAAGCCCTGACCGCCAGACAGCCCCTCTCAGCCTGCTGGCTGTGGATGAGAAGCTGAGCAGGAAGTTGGAAAGCCCAGAAACAGACTTCTGATGCCAACACCAATAGGGTATCTGCGACTTTGAATGTATCAGGCAACCTGTCTTTTAGCTCCACTTTTCTTTGTAACTAGAACTTCATAATGACAAGCTTCTCGATGGGGCATGCCAGGGGAAAGGAGAAAAAAGAGCAAGATTTACCCTGGAACTGAACTTTATTCCCTGCACACATGTCAGAATGCCCTAAAATGCAGGAACCCTGGAGGATCGAGAGGATGTTATTTAGGGCAAAAGAGGGCTGGTGGTTACTCATCAGGAAAGCAGATCTGAAGTATGGCCAAAAAGTTCACTGTAGCTGTGAACTCTGTGGTGGGGGTGGGGTAGAAAAGTTGTTCCAGAAAGAGCTAGAACCACAATAAGTGGCCACTAGGTCTTCTACAATTTTCAGCTGAATTCTTTGGTCACGTTAGAAGTTCTCCCTAAAAACCTCTTGACATTGGAAATTCAAGTTTTTTAAAAGCTATTGTTATCCACCTTTCACTATGAGGGTAATTTTTTTTTTTTTAGAGACAGGGTCTTGCACTGTCACCCAGGCTGGAGTACAGTGGTGGAGTAACAGGATCATAGCTTACAGCAGCCTGGAACCCCTATGCCCAGCTAATTTTTTTCATTTACTTTAGAGACAGGGTCTCGCTATGGTGCTCAGGCTGATCTCAAACTCCTGGGCTCCAGTGATCCTCCTGCCTCAGCCTCCTGAGTAGCTGGGACTACAGGCGTGAGAGTAATTCTTGTAGGAAGTCCTTGCTTGCAGACCATAAGAGCACTTCCTTGCCCTGTCCTAAAATTCACTCAGTGTGGGAGATTTTTGTTTCACTTGCCTTCTGCAGATCAGACAGATGATTCCAAATGAATGGACACAAACACTACCTTGAATCATTTCACTAGTCCATCTGTTGGTCAGATAGCACTACCATAAAACTACATACGCTACATAAACAATCTCCCACACTCCCCAGCCCTGGAACATTTGAGATGCATGTATATTTCAATGATGAATTATTATACTCTCTTTAGCTTGAAGAGGAGATTCCAATTTGGATTTTATAGCTCAGACTTTTCCCTTAGCATCTCTAAAACGTACCCCCAAAATGATATTTTGAGCACTTCACAGAAAGGGTGCCAAGCATATCAAGGCAGTGGAGAAGAATGTTATTATTTTTTACATTAACAACCTAGAGAATATACCACAAATACCCCAACTATCTCATGATCATTAAACAAATTTTGAAAACTGATAACAACAATGTGCCCTTATGCTAATAAGACCTAAATTGAGATGATTTGTGTTTAATTCTGGGCTACATTTTGCAATCATTTCCTCCATCGTACTAACTTCAATTTTAATGGAAAGATGAGAACTTTGTCTGCATTCATACATTAATAGACACAACAAATATTTACTGAGTAGCTATGATATGTCCGGTCCTGAGCTGGGCATTACAGAACACTAAAAGAATGCTTTTCAATTGCTCTACTCCTGCTGATACAATTTAGAAATCGTCACTTGTTTAATCATCTCATCTATTTATTTCCCTAGAAGATGGTTCTACACAGTAACTTTTAATACAATGTGTGTCAAGATAAAAAGCAGCATGCAATTATCCAATTTTCATCTACTTAAATTTTAATGACCATACTTACTTGCCCAATCAATTTTGCAACTTTTAGCCTATAGGCACTTAAGTAGCAGTTTGAGACCTGAGATTCTCCCAGATTTTGTTCCACATGGCCAATGCTTGTTGGACCACTAATTATTTTGTAGTAGGTAATTTTTGCTCAAAACAACCTTCCATTTAAACTGCCAATATTCAAAATAATTAACAAGCATGTGATCCATGATTTTATATTTAGAGAGTGACACCTATGTACAATCCTTGAATGTTTTATTCCATGTTCCCCCTCAGGAGCCTGGCAAAATGAAGGGTTGGATGATTTCTACCACACATTTGGCTCAACTAGCAGGTTAAATAAGCAATAATCTCAGGCCTTGAATATTCAAGCACCTAGAGCTGGAGCGCAGCAGATCCCTGGTAGCCCCATCCGAGAATGTAGAACACAGCTGAGCAGGTCACAGCTTCCTTCTCTCAAGTGAGCTTTGAAAAATATATCCATGTCATTGATTTTATCACTTTTTAAATGGGAAAGATTACGATTTAGGGCATTTCCATGTATAATCAGTCAGATACACATTCAGGACAGATACATTCAGGATGGTGCTATGCAAAGAGCGATGTTTGCTCTGATTCTATGGCAGGAGATGTCACCTCTACCTGCTCACTTGCCAAGCTGTATCTCTGACTGTCTTGAAGCCAATTAGATCATAGCACATTTGTCCTATCAGAATCCAACATGCTCTGTTCACACATCTGGACATGTTTATTACTTGCTACCAGAATTCAGTAAAGAAACCATAATCGTAAATACGGCTCTTTAAAGATAACACTGATCAACTAAAAAAAAAAAATCACTACTGGTTAGTAGCTAATACTTAAATTATTATACATTTATCTCAGCTGAAAACATAACTTTAAATAAAAGAAAACATGTAAATGGCAGAAAATTTGAACCTAGATATGCAAATGGTCGAAGCAGGAGTCTTGCGAAGACTATAACTTACTCCAATTTGACTTTGAACCCAGTGCTGTCAATTTCCTTAGCAGATGGTCTTGCTGTTCTAAAAACAATGCTAGGACTGTCTGGATACCTCTTGGCATTTCACATACAGAAGATGTGTCTTTTCCAGTTATGATTCAGCTTCTGACCTGGCTTCCCATATTTAATACAGTAACATTGTTAGTCAGCATAAGCTAGATTTTGCTGCACTGACAAATTACTCAAAAGTCTTTGTGGCCTCACACACACACACACACACACACACACAAAATGTATTTTTCACTCACGCTACACATTCAACACAAAGACCACAGGGAGTCTTGGCTTGTTCTAGATACATGAGGACCCAGCCTAATGGAGGCTTTATGTGAACATATTCCCCCACCATGAAAATGGGAATGTAGTAAATTGCATTCTAGCTTTTAAAACTTTTCTCCCAATGTAACATAATTACAGCCAAAGCATGGCCATATCTTGCTTCAAGGAGTTAGGAAAACGCAATTCTACCATGTGCCCTAACTAGAGAACTAGAAATATCTGATGATCTTCAAAGGTGCACCCACAGGATGATGAGTGGACTTTGCATTTTGAGCTGGAAAGTATATTAAAACCCCAAACTGACAAGAGAAAAATAATACAACAGATAGGGCCAGGTACTGTCCTCTGTTTATTAAGAGGTGGCAGAACCAATCCTACTATGGCTCCAGTGAAATCCCCCTCCTTCCCAGTCTGTATAAAAGGACTGCAGAGCAGAGAAGGATGGAAGGGCTGTGGGAGAGTGACGGGCTGTTGGAGAGTGACGGGCCTTATAGCCCCGCAGTGTTAGGAATGAAGCAGTATCTTCCTCTCTTCTCCAAAGTCAAATAAATGGGTCTCTAAGAGAACCAGTGGTTTAGCTAGGAGTACCTACAAGAAGGGGACACCAGTGCTTCATTTGCCAGCTGAAAGCTTGCTGAGCTGCTGGAAATGTAAATTACAAAAGGGGCCACCACTGGAGGGGAGCCAATGAGGACAGCCACAAGGAGACTCGATGTGTATATTCTGGTTGTAAAGGGTCTATGTCAGGAATGTCAAGACCAGTGCCGACGACAGGTCTAGCGGTTCCTGAGGGGGGAAGGAGAAATGTAATAAGAGCCTTTGGCAGTAGAGTAGGCATGCAATATACCCTTCCCTAGTTTCCTAGGCCCCCAGAGGCACAAAAAAGTGGAATTTAGTAGAGGACATAACTCCATAGAAGGAACATAGGGATAAAAGGAGGGGACACTCTACCCCACGAGAGGGTTGAAAGCATGGAGCATTAGAGGGGCCCAAGGGACTGCCTCATTTTGAATGAGTCCACAGAGAGGTCCACCCTAAGCAAAATCCCCATACCTTCCACGCAGAGCCCAGTGCATTGCAAGAGACCACCAACATCAGACAAAGTGAGATTAAGCAAAAGGCCATTTCCCCAGCACCAATGCACAACCATGTATGAAAGAATATCTCCAACACTCTTATTTCCACTCCTAATCCTCTCCCAACCTCGAGGGGCTGGGTCCACCCAGAGAAATGAAACAGGAAGAGAGGTAAGGCAAAACTGGACTCATTCCAGGGGGCTGAAGTGTTGGGGAGTGAAAGAGCAGGGTTTCTCTAAACTGTATTTACACTTTCTTTTTTCAAGATTCTTAATAAAACATGATAACTATGACAGTATCAAATGTTGCAGCAAAATGCTCAATCACAGCCACTTAGCATTGACATCTACTAATAGACAAGACTTTCTATCTAATTCTAAACCACTCCCTTGGCAGGTGTTTCAACACCAGCCACGGCACAAAGAAGCCTGCAAATGTATTCTGCTATTGTGGACTACATATGGTTTAATTTTGTTTTAATCAAATTAATTCCTATCACATTACATGAGCTCAGAATTATAGTGACAGTCTTAAACCAATTGTAAATACAGACTTTGATTAATCTTTAAAAGGGCAAGTTCAACAGCATTGCATAGAGTAAAGAGGTGAAGCAGAAAAATAATTGTAGTGTTCCTGTTTATTGAAAAAAAAAATACTTTGCCAGATTTCACATTCCTAGTAAATAAAGGGAAATTTTAGCACCTATGTATACTGTAATATGTATCAGGCATTTCCAGGTTTTCTCTACTTTTCCATAAAACTTGGAAAAGGTATTGGATCTTGGCTCACAAATGCAGACCTTGAATATTTTAATTGGGAGTCACACAATCATACATATGCTATATTAGATTATTTTTCTATGAAAATTCAGTAGCTGAGCCAATACTAAAACTCCTCAAATATTTCAGCAAATGTCCAGGTGTATCATCCCATTTGGTACCCTTTGCAATTTGCTTTTTACACTGAAGGTTTCTTGCTTTGTCAGAATCAAAAATAGGTCCAGATGTGAATATTTGGGCAGGTGAAAAACTCTAAAAATGTTTTACAGTAACATTGAACATCTCTCGATGGAGCAAATTCTGTTGTCATCATTTGTTTTGGCCTCTCCTACACATGTTATGCTTGCTAGCTCTTCCTTCTTATATTTAGTAGGGCAAAAAAATATTTTTTTAAAAATATATTGTGCAGGACAAAGTCTCTAGAACACAAAGCAGGAAAAAATGGAATAAAAAGGAAGGGGCTCAAGGGAATTACATTTATTTTTAGGCCTGTGCCCTGAGTTCCCTAGAATAGCACTTTCAATAGAAATACAAAGCAAGCCACAAATGCAAACCACATACATAATTTTCAATTTTCCAGCAGCCACATTCAAAATAAAAAGAAACAGGTAAAGTTAATTTTAACAATATATTTTATTTAATGCAATATTTTCAAATTATTATCATTTAACCTGTAATGATATGAAATTGTTAATGAGATATTTTAAATTCTAATTTTCACACTAAGTCTTCAAAATTTAGTGCATTTTATATGTACAGCATATAATAGTTCAAGTGCCCCATAGGCACATGATGCTAGCAGCTACCTATGGCCAACACAGGTCTGAAGAATGTAAAAATCTATACAGAAGATCTGTTATTGTGTGCAGAAGTTGCCTCTATATCTGTGTTGGCATTATGTTGTTAACATCATGCTAATGCTAATAAGAAGGACTATAATTAGCATAGCATTAGAATACCTTTAATCCTTGCTATGATTGAAGCTCTTTAACAGGTTGTCTTGTCTTCCATCCTGACTGTGATTGAAGTTCTGTAACAGTGTTTATAAGGTACATTACCTGCTGTTTACAGATGAGGAAACTGAGCCAGCAAAAGCTCTCTAGCATGGATTAAATCCAGATCTAGGCCACAGTTGTGCTTTTTCCAACACATCCCATTGATACTCATCCCAGGACGTGGTCCCAAATAAGACCAGTAGGAGGCTAGGTGTGGCCACCAGGGCACTTAAACACAGTTAGGTTTTGAATAAACCTAGGGCAGGCTTTGAGTTCCAGGTGTCCCGGGATTTCTTACAGTGATTGCAAATAAGCGATGATATGACTTCTCTCAAGAATTTAAGTCAGCTCTGATGGAATTGCTGCAAGTTTGTATCAAGTCAAGAATGTCCATTTTCCCAAACTCCCAGGAAGCACTGGGGATGCTAACCCCTTGGGGCACAATTAGAGTATTCAGTAATTTAACTTGTCCGATGTCACACAGATAGTAACTGCAAGAGCTCGATTTACTCCGTGCCCGTCTGACTTTGCATTATACCACACAGACTCCTCCACACCTCAGATAATCATATCTGATGCTTATTTATTTTCACTGAAAAAAAAAATTACAATGAAGGATAAGTGGTCCTTTCATCCATATAACGTCTTTGCACAGTGAGCTAGGGTAAAGCCCCCTCGCTCCCCCAAACGAACTGAGGGCGGTCTCTTTGGAGATCTCAGGCTGTGCATAAACCAAGGACCACTGGATACTGACATGTCCAAACACATCTGTGGGCTGGCAGTCGGGCTTGTTGGCACAAAAGCTGAAAAAGCCTATGGGGACAAGTATCTTCTAGGTTGTGGTAGGAAGGATAGGTCATCTGAGCAGAGCATAGTGCTTAAAACTCACATTTTTCTCCTGCTAAATCCTCAGTGACTCTTGGCTGACACTTGGGGTAGGGGCTGCAGAGTTAGAACCATAAGCGGTCCCCTCCCTGCCTCTCTGTGGGCACCGACAGTGCAGCAGCTTCGGCAGGAGAACCTTTTGCACAGCTAGCCCAGGCACTGCATCCCCCAAAGTAGACACTGTGGGAGAGCAGGGGCCACACTGGGACTGTCCGTGGTCCTCAGCAAGAGCGGACAATCCTCTGTGGCACTAAGGTGTAGAGATGCCGCATCTGACATCTGGAGCTTCCAGAGGCTTTGTCACAGCAAGTCAGAGCAGGAAAGGACGAAACGGCCAGGCTCTGAGGGGTAGCCAGGGAGGGAGGCAGCAGCCCCTCAGACCTCCTTTCAATAACAGAGATAATCTACTCTGCCACCCTTTTTCTGAATATAGTCGAACTTGGGTCACCAGATTTAGAAATAGGAATACCAGACTCCCAGCTAAATTTGAATTTCAGGCAAACAATGAATAATTTTTTAGTGTAAATATGCCCCATGCAACATGCTACTAAATATACTACCAAACAGTTATGTGTTGTTTACCTGAAATTCAAATTTAGCCAGGTGCCCTGCATTTTATCTGGAATCTGTAATCTGGCCCCATGTTAGTCCATACACAAAATGTGACTTTTCAATGCTTACACCATGAGACTCGGATGACAAGACAGCACAGCAGCTAAAGGATGGGAATCAGAACACCTGCATATGAAATTACCTGTGACACCTACCAAATATTTTGGCCCAGACAGATGGAATTGCTTCTCTCGGCCTTACTGTCCGAATCTGTAAAATGGAGATTATATCTCTTCTTCCAGCTTTTATTAGGATCTAATGAAACGGTAAGTGGAGAATATAATTATTCCAGAAAATGTTCTTGTTAAAATATCAAAAAATAATCAACATTGATTATTGTGCACATACTCTGTGTGCATAATGCCCAGTTTAACTGCTGTGGGACCATCCTAACTGCCTTTCAATTTCAGTAATATTTTTTAAAAAAATTAATAAAATTATGAACATTTAAAAAATGATTTTAGGTCTTAAAAGGTCTTATATTGAATCTCTTAAACTTTTTAGAAAAAGAAATCAAGTGACCCAGGAATAAAGAGAAAGGCATTCCATTTTAATAATAAAATTAAAATATTTTACTTAAATTTAAAACAAATTATTGTGATATTTACAAAAGAATCATGCATCAAAAATAGTAAACTACAGAAAATCCTTGTTATTTTAGAATTTCTAAGACACACCTTCTACTGGCTAAATTCTAGACTCATCTATGGTATGTGTTCAGTGTTCAGACAAGTTCAGCCGCTGATACAATCTGATAAATTAGACCAAAACATAAGTCACCCCTAGCGTCTGAGAACACACACAGAGAAACAGGAACAACACTTACACATGCAAGTTACTTTTTTTATTTTTAAGCCACAGAGAATCTCAGAATTCTGAGAGGGAAAAGATGTGCCACTATTTGACAGGAACACTTGGCAATGGTTCTGACAGTTTGAGGAGAAGCCAATCTCAGTGGTGAAACCCTTTCATGGGCCCTTGGCTGGGACGTTGAAATAAGAATGTAGCGTTCGGGGAAAGCAGGGTTGGCGAGAACACGAGGCAGGCTTCACTTTGTTTATTTCTGCCTTCACTGTAAACTGTGCTCATGGTGGAATTTACATGGTGCCAGGTTTGCGTCGCCTCACAGAGCACAGACCCGGGGCAAGTGGAAGGGGATGGAAGAAATGAGAGTCGACATGGTTCTCTCTTCTAATTTCAGCTTTAAGAAAATTTCCAACTCATCCAATGGCTTTCGCTTTGCCATTACTGAGGACCTACTATATATAATAAGCACGTGGCCTTGCCCGTGTGCAAATTGGTGATAATAACTGTATCTGTTTCACAGGATGCCCTGGTGACGAAGTACAAGAATGCTTACAAAGTGCTTGTCGGGGCGGCTGGCACAGAGTAAACATTCAATAACTGTTAGGCCTAAAACTGAATGGTAGATTTAGAGCATTATAATTATTGAACAGTTAGTCACTACAGATCCAGGACTCAAACTGGGCAACCTGGCTCCAGAGCCAGCCCTCTTAATCACTATCTTGCACTGTCGCCATTAATTATCCATTAATTTTCATAGAACATTTGAAAATGCATCACTGCAGTTATTCTTAATATTGATAAAATGAGGCACAGAGAATTTTAATGGCTTGGCCAAGATTTTCAGGAAAGGAAAGCTTCATTTCACAGTGATCATTCTCCACAGTTGTTCAGTAAATACAACTTAATAAATGCATACAGCACACTAAGTATTAGAGAAAGTATTGTAGGAAAAACCAAATAAAAGAACTAGAAGACTTGATCCCCATGTTGAGAGGGCTTACTTTCTGGTCAAGAAGATGAACCCAATACGGATGACTCAAAAGGGAATCAGTGGGCAGAAACGCATGCCATGTGAACGCATGGATATAAAATATGCATACAAAGGACTGAAAGGAGAAAATTGAGAGGGAGCAGTCCCAGAAGCTTCCAGGAAAAGGGAAATTTAGAGCCAAGTTTAGAAAGAAAAGAAGGGTATGGGTTGGCAGAGTATTCTCACTCCAGCCACCTTGCCAATCAACAAATCCTCCCAGGCCAAGGGCGGTCCCCAGAGCAAGCCGTGATGGCGCGTGTGTGCACGCAGCTCCAGCCTGGAGCCCTCTCTGGAGGGAAGCGGGAGACAGGGCAGTCTACACTCAGAAAATGGCCCAAAAATTCCCCAGTGTGGTAGAAGGTGACCTAGTCCAAGGAAAGAAAGAAAGAAACTTTATAAAGACAGACTCTTGTAAAAAAATTCCAACCTCCTCTTTTTTTTTTTTTTGCCACTGTACATGATTTTCTCGCCGGTCTTTCTATGCACACTGGCTTTTCACACTTCAATATCTGGCTTTACATACACTTCACTGTTTGCACTCCTTTTTGGTCCTTCCCACTTTCTATGCTCTTATTCCCACCCCATCCCCTTCCCACACCACCCCAAAAGACAAACGAAAATAAAACAAACAAACAAATATGTAGAACTTCTTACTTGGAATGATCCAAGAGTCTCTATACTATTAAGACACTGAGTAATGATTGGCTGCCTTCCAGGTGGCTCTGCAGTCTGTTAAATAGCTCAATTAGTGAGCAGTATGTGCGCTTCTCTCTCTCTCCCTCTCTCTCTCTCTCTCTCATGCTTTCTCTCTCCTGCTCTCTCTCTCTCATTGAATTTTGCCAAGTGCATGCTGCATTGTTGGAAGGAGCAGTGCCAAATTAGCCTAGCAACATCCCTTTATAACCCTGACGTCTGGGACACCTGAGAGCAGCAGAGAAATCACCGTCCCCAGGCCCTGTCGGGACCACGAGGCAGCAGAGAGCATTGTGGCAGGATGGCTTTTCCTGCTGAAGGGTGGTTAATTAGCAATGTAGGTGAAGACCCCTGAGAGGCACCTGGGCATCCTGCCCACCCAAATAGAAGCCTGCATCGAGATGGCAGCAGAGCCGGAGCCCATGAGCAGAGAGGGGGACGGAGCAAAGGAGAGCCAGGGAAAGAGTACAGGCCATAAAGCAAGAGCTCTCTGATCTATTTAGGTTATTTAGGTCTAATGATCCTAAGTAAGCCTTGAATCCTTTTTTTTTTTTTTGTAAATACAATTCTTTAAAACATGTAACCCAAAAATATCAGTGTGATGTAAATCAGCCGTGTGTCTTTAGCACCATTTATTTCAGGGTTCTGCCACTGAGCTCTGTCTGGGTCCCTCTCCCCCT
This sequence comes from Lemur catta, assembly GCF_020740605.2. Classification (NCBI taxonomy): domain Eukaryota; kingdom Metazoa; phylum Chordata; class Mammalia; order Primates; family Lemuridae; genus Lemur; species Lemur catta. The sequence goes on from NC_059131.1 coordinate 77,405,702, forward strand.
CCTCCCACCAAACGCACACCTAGAGTGAGCCCTCAACTCTACGCTATATTTATGTCTATTTGTGGCTCAGCCAGACATAAACAGTGTCAGAAGAGAACAAATGAGAAAGCTGCATTCTATATGGAGTACACAAGCCCTACATAAGTCACAATTCCTGAGCTGAAACTTGTTGCAGTGCTCTGAACATTCATATAGAAAGCAGGACATTCATGTCATAAGGTAAACACATTTAGTCTGTTGTCTGTTTCAGTAACACATTTATTGGTACCAGCTACGTGATACTGATGTATTCATTACATCTTGGCATTTACAATATACAGTATTTCTCTGTTTGACTCATTACAGCTTTCATACCAATTAGGTGAAAGAAAATATTGTTTGCAAAAATACTTTTAGGGGGATTACATTTATCCTAGAATATTATGTATCACAATTTTAGAAACATTAAGTCCCAACATTTACATATAATTATTATGGTTATACCCTAGAGAAGATATTTAAATGTCTTTACCCTATCTGTTGGGTATATGTTTCCCTTGGAAAGAGAACCCTGTCAAACAATTAGAATGCCGAAATAAGGGAAAAATATTCTTGGTTGCTAAATTGGAGAAAAAGTTGCCCCAAGATAAAAATTCTTAATGTAAAATTGTACTTTGATTTGGGTGGTTTATTTTTGTTATGACATTAGGGGGATTTTTTTTTTAATTTTAAGCATAAAATCATACAACTCAATTATCAAGATATTTGCACTGAGAAAATCAAATCCTGAAATTAGACCGGTAGATTTTTATGTGGACTTGAATCTGCTTCTTTGTAATTTCTGTGGGTACTTGGAAGTGTTTCGCCATGAATGCTAATGTGCTTTGTGTTTTAAGTAGTGATTCTGCACATTTTGAAACACAGACAAATTTGAGCTGGAGACACGGGCAAAGCACTTTGTTGAATGCTGCTGAAGGAAATCATAAAGGTCCCCCCAGAATGAAATCTCCAAATATATCCTTTTTCAGACCAAAAGACAACGTACCTATGAGTGTCTGCCTGTCTTTCGGCTGTACATATACCTTAATAAAGAAAAAAAGAAGTGAATTTTAATTTTAATAGCAAGCCCTCACTATCACTGCACACACCTATGTTTTTTTAAAGGACAGATCAAAGGTGATAACAGATACCTGTCTAAGTCACTAGTAAAATACTGCATTAGGATAATCCGTCATCCATTTCCAGTTTTTTTTCCTGAAAAAAAAAAAAAAAAACAAGGAAGGAAAATGAGAGAAAGAAAGGAAGCATAATCAAAAGCCTAAATGACAAAGAGTTGACAGTCAGATTCTGTGGTAAATGATTCCAGAGTCGCTGGCCTGCGGAGACGCTGAGGAAGTCCCCAGCAGACCTGATTAATTCCAGTCTCTCCAGCTGCCAGGGGAGCAGAGGGTAAGCAGTTTCGCAGAGAGGAGCCTATTACCACTACGAGGCTGAAATAGATCTAATCAACTCACAGCCGCTCAAAAGAAAACTTTACAGGTTTAGCTCACTAAGGCAGTGCTTTAAAATGATGACTACAAAGGACCATGGGAGTCTGAAAGCATTTAGTCTTTATTGCAGCTCAAGGAAATTTTCTGCTGTGGTTAGGCCATGCTAATTTACTGAACATGACAAAGCCTCCCAGACTGTGTGACATCATTTGTTTAAAGGCCCCAGTGCTCATACTGGAGTATTTCGAGTATTACTTTTTTTTTCTCTTCAAAAACAGTTAATTTGTTGATATTTCATCGGTTTGGGCTAATTACATGCACCATTATAAATGTCTGGACTAACCTACTTTAACATTTAATTTAAACAACAATGCTCTGTAATTTGTCATGGTGCTCACAAAGTGATGAATATTGCAACTTTGTTTTCTAAGCAATCAACATTTTATCGGTGCATCTTAAGAGGAAATTCCTGGCAGGAAGGAGACCCTGAGAAACTGAGTAGCGTTCACATCATCAGCTTCAGAATTAAACTAAGTTACATAGCAATTTGTATCATAATAGTCTAAATGGATTGAAAACTGTATGAGCTAATAAACACTATATCAAAAAAAGTTCTGGATTTTTAAAAGAAGTATTTTGTATTCCATGTTGGATCATATAACCACCTCCTTTTTAATGGAAAATAAACAGAGGAAAATTATCAAGGCCAGATTGAAACCAAATAACCATTTGTCTTTTTTTTTTTTTTTTTGGAAATCTTTATAAAGATTTGCAGAGGTAAAATCTGCTTTTGTTTAAATAATCAAGATTTGGAAACTCTGCACAAGTTACATGATATGTTGTTTAGAATACTATGTGTGATAGCAAATATGCACACACACACATGAAATATATTGATTACTAATGAATTCCCTGATCACACCACCAAAAGAAATTAAAGGGGAGTACTCAAATCATTGAATTTAAGTTAATTACAGATGATGATCTGCAAACTGTATCCTTCAGAAATTGTATGTCCATGGAAGATATAGCAGAAACCAAAAGACGAACAGCGAGGAAGCAGAGATGAGATAAATGATGGATGGTTTAGAACTTTAAGAATCACTTGTGAGCCTCTCTGTGTAGACATTATTTCAAGCACAGTTCTGAGGTTTAAGGGTGTGTGATTGGGAGAGGGTGCAGTTGAGCAAGGCTGCTAGATACACCACAATTTCAGAGAAAGCAAAAGGTAGTTATGTGTCAGTCCAAGGAAACAAATCCCAAGATCCCACTGGAATCTGATTTCTAGGTCTAGAAAAACACCCCTGCCTGCTGATCATCTGCACAGAACTTACCAGAACAACACCCAGTGATAACTCGAGTACTATTATCTGAATTGCAGCTAAGTTGTTCATATGCTTGGAGCTCTTGGTGATACGTGTTTCCCCTTAAAATAGAATTTTGAGCTATTGATTCTTAGCTTATCCAGAGGGCAGAGTGGTGCCTGGACTTTCCTTCCTGTCAGGGAGTCCAAGATGCATCATAAAAATCCATATTTGAATACGGATTTGGAAATGTCTGACTTTCATCAGAGCATCACCTTTGGTTCTATTATGTCCTTGAACTACATCACTGGAGTTCAAGTTGGATTTGTGTTTTAGATCAAAGGAACATTTCCTTTTCTGAAGTTTTTCAATTTTATCTCATTCAGGTAATATTAAACTACTTAAAATGTCGACACCAAGAATCCAGCAGTATCCCGAGACTAGACATAAATGCCTGTGGAACTGTAGAGCTGAACAGGTCAGTCTTCACTACAGCTATGACTTCCTCATAGTCACAGGACAGCGAGGGCTGGATTTATGCCTGTCTCTTGCAGTGACAGTTGGTTCCTAGTGGCCTCCAATGTGCAAGCAATTAGACAGCTGTACGTATAATTGGTTTGACATACCCCTTTTGTTCTTCCAGAGAGAAAAACTACCTTTAAAAATTCCAAGGATGATTTTTGACAATAAAGGTAGCTTTTAAAAATATAATGTTTTATAATTCTGCAGTATCTAGTAGAGATCCAAATAAAATTGTAACACTTTGGGAAAGCATGAGATGTGTATGGCATCTGTACTTGGCTTGATCCTTGAACAGAGAACTCAGCTGTTGGGGTCCAGGTCATCAACACTCATATCAAACTCTGCCTGTTAGTTTCAGTCTGTTCCAAAGCCTGGTGACAACGTAATACATATTACTGTTGGAAAAAAAGTAGTTGAAGGAAGGATATGTAGGACCAGGTAAGAAAAAACCAAAAAGGTCAGAATAAATCCATCTTGAAAATAACTCAAAGCAAATGACCTACTAATTCCCAACCAGTAGCATTGTTTTCCTCTACAAAGCGGGAGCTCTTGGAATTCCCTCTTTGTTATTTGGAAAGAAAAACAAAATTACTGATAATAAAAATCTTAAAGTTGAGTAGCGTTAAGAGTAAAAAAAAAAAAATTAGAAATATACCCATGAAGTCAGAATCTTGAATAAACAGAGATGAGATGAATGATGATAGGAAAGCCCTGAACGGAGCAAACTTTTCATTGGATAACTAGGGATGTATAGTTTTAGGAAAGATTGAGCTACTGGCCATCTTGTGTGTGTGTATGTTATTGGAGGATTTATTGTGCTTATTTAGGATGTTATTATGGATTTAACTGTGGTGTTTACCAGTGATTTTACCCCTTTAACACCATGGCTAGTGTAAAGTATACGTAGTGTCTCTCTAATCGATGCCATGAATATCCCAGGAAGTCATTAAGGAACAGCCTTGTCACTACAGCCTCCAAGGCACAAACTGGACTGAAAAGGCAATGTGAATGTATGCACAGTGGAGTCCATTGCCAGAGAGTCAAAGCTTGGGACAAGAGAAGCTCATTTCCTCCAGAAAATACCAACCAACACTCTAAAAACATGTTTTATATCATGCTTTTGAAGGGAAATAGGATGGTTCTGAAATCACCTGGGTTTGTTTTATTATTTATATCTTCTGGCAAGATCACAGTGATATCAGATATGATTCAGCAATACAGACATGGCCGTATTGGGAGATTTTTAGACTAAATTCCAAGGGCTGTACTTTTTGGCTACCTCCATATGGTTTAGCTTTTTAATGGAGTTCAATAGGCTTCATGTTTCTTATTATGATTTCCTTTAAAATCTCTATGTACTATAGGGTTTGTGCTACTGAATACTGCTCTAGTTTTCTTTCTTTAAATGCCACATCCTTGACATGGGGTAGTAAAGATGTGCTAATTAAACTCAATTCATTTCACAACTATTAATTCAGACTGTGATCTCTCATCAGGTTTTATATGTTAAGTAGGATTTAGGGCTGGTCAACAGATGGAAACTGTTCAGAAATGTGGTGAACAACCAACTCGAATGTCCATTTCTGAGTCAGATTTTTTTTTTTTTTGCTTGTTCAGATGCTAAAGGATTATATTTCAGTTCGACTAGACATATGGCAACGGCAGAGAAAACTACATTTTATGGCTCCCCTGAGTATATATCAGTTGTAGTTATTTTAATTATTTCCAACATTTAGTTTTTCTCCTGAAAGGACTACTCTTTCTATGATTCTACTGTTGATCAAGTCCATGACCACGAGCACCACTACACTAGACTGAGTGAGAACAGCACAAGGTGACTTTATATCCACTAGTCCAGGAAGCTGTCTGCATTCCCACCAAAAACACAAGAAAAACACCACCAACAAGTATACAACAACAAAGCCCTCTGAGGAGGACAGACAGATAAAGAAAGGATAATTTCAATGAAAGATGCTACATAAAATGATAGGCATTAAAATTATTAATAGACCTGTTCCTGTGTTCTCATAAAATAGTGACAGAGTTTACATTCCAATGAATCTTGTAGACACTGAAAGAAAATGCATCTCTTGCCTCAAAAGACAAATCTATGGAAATAGGAAGACCACCACATGTGAGACCCAGCATCTCCATCACATCCCTCTCTAGGGTAACACAGGGGAGTTTACCAGTAAAGTGAAGTTCAGAGCTTAACACAGAATGATGAGGTTTCTTTGTCAAGTCTGCAAGGATATGTCCCTAATGATGAGAGTGACGTCTGAGAGTGAGAAGGCTATTACAACTATTCAAATTCAAAGCTGAAGTCCAAAGATCTCCGGCCAATCGAAGGGTTCCGTTCTGCCCCCTGGTGGATGGAGATGCATTTCCACATGCCCATTAGTTCAGTTGTAAAGCAGGGACCTCAATGGCTTTCTGAAAAAGACAAACTATGATGTGGTCAGATTTAATCGATTTTCTTTTTAGTGAATGATTCATAACAAAGTAACCATTTAATATGAGCAATTCTGTGCTTTCTCTGTCCTTCAGTATGTGAAGTGACATTTCTCTTGGAGCAAATGGCTGTGTGTATTGTGATCTTGGGTTATTCTCCACCATGTGTTTCTCTCCATATCAATTTCTTTTCCCTTCTCATCTGTTCATATCCAAACCAGAAGCTAAGAAGAGAAAGGCAACTTCAATCTCCCATTTATTTTCTACCCTGCATTTTTTCTGGCATCTGTTCCTCTAAGTTTCACTCCTTTTTCTTATCTTTTCCTCTCTGAAGCCCATGGAGGTGTCTGTTATACTATGCTTTCAACAGGTTGATATCGGTATAGGAACAGCAATGTACAGATTCCATTTATTTTCCAGGTCAAATAAAGTAAAAACAATATCAGAACAAATTAATAAATGCATGATAGTTCGGCATGCAGAGAGATTTTATTTCAATTTTGCCACCCTTATAGAAGTATTTTTGAGTGTGATATGCTCTGAAATTTTATAAAATTCTTGCCAAAGGTAAAAATAATATGTAGTGATGACATTCCCTTTTCACAAATGCACATATTGTAGAACCTGTGCCTAGCCACAGGATTTCACAATCTTTTGGGATTGGCAATTCACACAGTGCAAAATCCCATTTGCAACATAGCTTTCCCCAATCCCATGGGATTCATTGTGAGAGCATTTTAATATAATAGTTTTCTTATAGTTGAGAACTCTGGAATGATAGCTCCGAGTCAAAGACAGAGGGACATTAAGCAGAGTTGAGATAATGAATTGATCACATAAAAAATATTTTACTTTTTACACTTTTATCCTGAAAGTGCATTTCTTACCTATTTTTCTCTGCATTTTTACAATTTCTTCTAATAGAAGGGCACAAGAACACAGACTTTGGATTGCTACCACATTCATCTATTTCTTTCACAGACAACAACTAGAATCGTACTCCTTTAAAGAACAATATGTGCACCCCGTTTCCCATCCCTTATCCTAGAAAATCCACTTCATTTTCTCCAATCTGTGAGAAAACAATGCTTTATGAATATTTTCTCCTTTTTCTGTAGAAACCTCTTTTTCATGGTAAGTTTTTCTTCAAGACAGATCAATGTTCTATTTTAATCAAAGTCCTCCCTATCCTGGCCCCAGCTTTTTTTCATTTTTATTTTCAGAAGTATCAAGTTCACAAGAAAATGATTCTTTCAAAAATGGTACGTATATTTCCAGGAACAAATACCAGACGGGGTTCCTTATGTTTGCCTTCTACCGAGAGTTCACACTTCAAAATGTCCAGTGATCTCTGAAAACTGAGAAGACCACGAGTGTCAGCATAATCATCGACTAAATATCAATGACAATACTAACATTGACATGTGGTCGTGAGGAGTAAGAAATGTGAAAAGTGCAAAGATGACACAGAAGACTTGTTGACCCAGAACTAGACTCCTTCCCAACTGTGAACACTAGGCTGAGAAATCATATATCATTCTTAGAGCAATCATCACTTTTAAAGTCGAACTTCTGATTTAAAGAAGAAAAAAAAAATCTCCACTCTGTGTACTTAGTGGTTATTCCAGGGTTTTGATGTGAACTCTTTCGAGAGAGCATCCCTTTTGTAATCATCAGGACTTGTGGTTTGCACAAACCTTTTCAAGTCTTGTCATCATCACACATACTTAAGCGTTTAGATCTCTACGCAGCTGTAAGTCATAAACAAAAACAACAGAACTTTTTCCCTGGAAAAATATTTAGACCTAAAAATTAGAGCACACTTCAAATGAAAGCAATCAAATGCAAACGAAAAAGTTCAGTTCATATATAAGAAAAGAGGTAAAGACATCAATGTGCCTTTTGCCTTTGGATTTTCTCTTTTGGGTAAACAGATAACTGACCTTTAAAAACCCTCAGATCTCAACATTTTAATTCAGTCATTATCACTGGGGAAAAAAAAAAGATGAGGAATAAACCACAGCCTATTATCAATCAGGACTAAAAGTAACCAAATTTAGTAATTCAGAAAATTGCCCAACTTTTTTTTTGGCAGATGAATTGTCCTCATCTGTGATATACATTTAAGAATGAAACTTAAATTAGCTCCTTAAAGTGGTCCTGTGACTTTAATTATTCACAAAGTACACAAATTTAATGAGTTTTTAAATATTAAAACTCTTCCCTATTGTCACTACGGTGAGTTCTTAATTTACAGAGCAATTAAGTCAAGACCCTCATTTATCAGGACATGTGCGTTTGTTGAAAACGTAGTCAGTTTTTATTAATTGACGCTATAGAAATACTGAGGTGAAATTAATGTGTGTCTTCAGAGGTCGGGCCGGTGGTGGTGGGGAGCTCGCAAGGAGCAAGACGTGAGATAAATAAGTAACTGCTATTCCCTGATTTCTCCAGAGATTGCTGAAATATTAAGTGGCACAATGGTTACCGTTCTCAGCCAAAATGCTTGCAAGAAAATGCCCCCTGAGTTTCTCTCTGGCAAACATCTGTCATGGGTAGTAGCTGAGAAATAGGGAAACTTCAAAGCAGTACTTTCTGATTATTAGCAGAGTGGGAGTGTAATGTTCTTACATTTTAATGCAAACCAAGTGTTGATGAGCTGAGAGGGTAGAATTAAAAAGTAGCCCAAATTTTCCTTTGTTCTTCAGGATGGGGCTGACAGGAACATTCGAAGTCAGTAGTATTCCTCAGTACTTACCAATTTGTGAGCCACAAGAAATTCTAGCTCCAGAGGCAGAGGGTGGGAATGGAATGGACCAGGCTGCCATTTCCTGCTGTTCACCTGTGGTGGCTCTGCCCAATCGTGTCCACTGTGCAGCACAAATCGTTTATGGACAATCTTGTTCAAGAAAGTGGTTACAAAAGAGCAATACCAAGTTCAAATGGTGTGTACACGAGCACTTGCCTATAGAGCTGACAGCTGCCTCATAATATCAATAAGTTTGCCATGAAAGATAGAGAAGGAAGACACTTCCTATTTTGAGACATAAATATAAACACAGAGCATCAATAATACCTGAGCAATTTTGTCAAAATTTCAGCCAGTCATTGGAATGATTTGTACATGGAGAGACTGAATTTTTAGTTGAACAGGTAATGGGGAGATAGTCATAGCCTAAGTACTTCACTATTTTTGTGAGAATGGATTTGACAGTACAACAATCTCCAAGCATTCTTTAATCCCAGAACTCCAAAATCCACCCTGAGAACATTAAAAAAAAATACACAACAAAAAAGCACAACCTAAGAGAAATACTTCCTGACGTGTACAAACTAGAACACTATCCTCCTTATTGCAGTTTGATTTCCACCAAATTCTGATTTTAAGCCAGCAAACAGGTTGCCCAATCCACTCCCTGAGGCTAAGGTTAAAGGGAGAGACAAGCATCTCCCTCCTATTTCCTGGTGCGTTTGGACTTTCAGCCTCTGAAGCACCAAAAAGTTTGATGGGACCATGCTGAGGGGTCCCCTGTATCCAGGAGTTGGGTAATACGCTCCCATTCCTCATTCAGACAAGCAACAGAGGCCAAAAAAAGAAAAAAAAACCATAGCAGCAGGGCAGCAAACTCTGTCTTCTGCAAATGCTCTGTAATAAATTGTTCTTTCAGCAGTGCAAAAGACGGATTTTTCTTTCTTTTGCTTCTTTCCTCCTTTGCCGGAAAGCACCAATGGGCGGCTCGCTTTCCCACCTGGCCCTGGCTGCCTGTGCCCATAAATTTGCCTATGCAATGCCTGTTTACGGGTCGCTGATGGAACATGGAGACGGTGCATTTTGTAAGCGCTGGGTAGATAATCATGGTAATTGATGTTTGGAGCTGTGAGCTCCTAGGAGCACAGGGTCTCTTTCTCCCAGTGAGGCCCTGCTCTCTGTTATCAGCCCAGCCCATAATTAAATATCACTCTTTTACAATATGTTTCAGGCTCCTTAATGAGTCTAAAGCAGAAATAGTCACCTCTTTCCCCTCTGAGCTTTATTTGCTTGTTATTAAACAATGTTATTGAGCTGCCTTCTTTCCCTGTGTTGCCAAACCTGCATCATTTCCGTTTTATAATTGCACAATTAGAGCGAAGGCTTTGCTTCCATACATCAGCAGGCCCTGCGTGTGCCTGCGTGTATGTGTGTATGTGTGTGGAGAGGAGGAGAGGGAGAGAAAAGGAAAAATCAGGTGTTCATATAGACTACTCAAATGCATCTTATTTTCATTAACTGCCAGATTTTGCAAAATGGGAAGCGATTTATCATGAGCCATTTTCTTCTATCAACCACCTCCACCAACCAACACCACGACTTTCGCCGTGACCTTGTGCTGTGTAGCGGAGGGTCCAATTTGCTCATTGTTACTCGCTTGCATAATCCTATGCCCCTCCCCCACAGCCTTTTTTCCCCCAAGCAAAATCCAGTCATTTATATTCCGAGGCTAAACGGTATTCTTTTTGCCCCCAAAGCTGGCAAGCTGTATAACACTAGTAATTCCTTCTAACGAATTTCCAGAGAGCTCCTCCTCTTACACACGCACTCTCTCGCTCACACACACACACTCCCCCCCACACACACTCACATGCACCCCCCTAAGCTGCTCTAAGCAGTGTATTAAGTAGCTGAAGAAAATCCATTCACATTCTGCTGTGTCGCTTTCTTCTCAAGTCATGAACCCATCACAGACTTTTTCTAGCTGTAGGTTGCCACGGTGAAGATTTACAATGCCAGTTATTCATACATCTGCCTTCTCTTTTTTCCCCCCCTTATTCTTAAATCCCTTGGGCGAGGGCAACCTTGATACTGAGACTCGTAAAATTCATGCAGGCTTATCATCCTTGGTGAAGGCTCCAGGCGTGCGCTCCGCAACCCCCGCCAGCTCACTGCCATGACGGGTGGGTGGGCCGCGGGCTTTTATTTCCAACAACGAGGGAGGGGGTGGGGCACCGTTGAATGAAACATAATAGAAAACTTGTACACACACACACACATATATATATATATATATAATAAAAGCAGTATATGTTTCACTAATCATTTATTAATTTTTTAAAATTGCTTTTGGGTCTCTGGAGGCCAGTATTCATTTGATGCTGGAAGGTTAAATAAAAAGTGACCTTAGTTTGAGCAAGATAATATTAGAAAGTCCACTCATCAGTGCTCAAGAGCTCACAGGGTGGGGACATAGACTCTTTTCTCACTGCACAGCAAAGAACTGATAGGAGGAAACCTCAGCACCTTTTAAACTGTGCATTTGATGGCCGTTGTTTTTTGCTATTTTCTTCACTGAATTATGTCTTCTCTTAATTGTTACTAAATTCATTATTCTTAAAGAACATGGAGAAGAGGGAAAAATAAATATTTTCAACAGCAAACATTAATATTTTTAAAAAGTCATTGAAATTTTCCCCAATCTGAAAAAGAGATTAATCCTGTGGTAACATAATAGAGAACTATGTTTTAATCATTACCAAAAAAAAAAAAATGGTTTTGAAAATATTATTAGAAAATAACAATTGAGATCTTGGCAAGTTTATCATCTGGAACCCTTTTATAAAAGTTTACAAAATTATTTTTAGCTGGATTAGAATATAATTGCCACCTTGAGCTTGTGACTACTTGGGCCTCAGTTTCCTCCTACGTAAAACGAGAAGAGTATGTTATTTTATCTGTAAGCATCCTTTTTAGTCTTACACAATCTAGTCACTATTCAATTAAAAAATAGGCAAGAACTAGTTTAATCTAAAATTTCTCTTCTTCCAGCTCAATGCGTGAAGTCTCCCAGGGTGTAGTTCAGGCATGATCCTCATCTCCCTGCACGTTGGTCTCTCCTTAACTCTTCAGCTCTCTATGGCACCATTTAGAAAATTGCCACATCAAGGTAGACTGTTGACTGAGAACAACCCGAAACCCAAGGTTTTAATCCATATTCCACAGAAAACTTGGAAAGAACCACATGTAGCATTTGTTGTACTTTCTGAGATCGTGTCCCTGGAACCAGGATAAGATGAGAGCAACACAACAAAAAATGTTCTGTTCTACTTTATTTTACTTTACTTCATTATTTTATTTTTTTCCCTTCTGGCTAATCCCTTTTCCTTTAGGTGGAAATTTCTTCCTCCAAACTATTTCCTGGAGCATTCCTCTCCCTGCAGCTCATGGACACCATGGGGCCCCCATCCCAGGGGCATGAACAGGTAGATCCGCCACCCACCTTCACTGACCCTGACATACCTCTGAACATTGTCACCTTAAGCTTTTAGCCTCATAGCCCCACCTTCTCTTAGAAAACCATCTGACCTATGTCTTATAAAGGAAGATTAAGTTGACAGCTCCAGTCAAACTTTCAAAATAATCTGCTCACAAATAGAACATTGAATTTTACATTGTGTAATTCCGTCTGCCTTCCTTATCTACCTGGGTCCTGGATCTGGTAAGACACTAGGAAACCATTGTACCCCTCTGAGACCCTGTTTCCATATGTGACTCTCAAGGAAAGGATGTAATCCCAATCAACTTCTCAAGATTCTGACTGTCAAGTACGATAATGTGTGGATACTTTTAAATACTCTGGAGTATACTATGTGTATATATTATTATCATTATTTATTTTCTTTATTATTATTAGTCTATTGATGACTATGATGGTAGACAGGATGGCTTTCTAATATGTTTGGCCATGACTTACAGAAAGAAATGCATTTTATATAGTATGCCAGGACACATCTGTGTAATCCTAACTGATACAAAAGTTACACAAAACAATATACTATCTGTGAAGCATTCTGGTATTTTCTATAGATAGAAAATTTTCATGTCTCCATTGGTCTTAGGAGTTTGAAAAGCTTGGGTGTGAAGCATCATGTTAGTCTGGGTGGGAACTACCATGAACCTACACGGAGCCTTTGTGTGATTTAGGAAAAGGCCTACACACCTGCCTCCAGGGCCAGAGCCTACAGCTTGGAGAGGGAAGTAGGAAAAGATTTTGACTCCTACTTGCCCCTTCAGCTGGAAGTTTTTGTAGAGCACACTCAAACCTAATCAATGTTGGAAGTTGGGGAAGGGCAGTGGGTGGTGGTATCGAAAGGCATTATGCAAGATTGTGAGATAGATTTGGGTGTAACATGAATGATGTAGGGTATTTCCAAATTTGCCTATACATGGGTCAGAGGCAGCCCACAATGCAAGGTGGCCTGGAAAGGAAAGGAAGCAAAGACAAACATGATTTTGGCTAATTCTAAAGCTATGAAAAACTGAATGGAAGATAAGAAAGAGAGTAGTGTAACATAGTTTATCAAAAACCTGCCTTCAAGGATGTGTCCATTACATAGTTCTGCAAATTAACAACAACGATGACTTAAGAAACATCGTATTTCTGCCTTTGCTGCAAATTCTAAAAACTACCTTCATCCATCCCCAAACATCAACCTTCATCCATAAGTTGCAAGATCTATTATAATAAGCAGGAATATAGGCTGGGAGATCTCTGGAACCTTTTCCTCCTAGAATCAGCCTATCTCAATTACCATCACTTCTGTTATCCGTTAAGCTATACTCAGCAAAAGGTGACATTAGAGCATTTCAGTATGTCCCCAGAAGGTCTTTCTCACTAGGCAATTCACTGGTCGATCTATGGACTTATGAGCACACTATACTGTACTAGACTAACAAGGTTGAAATTAAGTTCATTATTCTTCCTCAAGTACATACCAAAGTTAACTGAATGGAACTGCCAAGAAACAGAAACAAAAAAGATAACTAAAAAAAACAAGTAGGTCTCGTCCACTCTTTCAACATTCAAAGTTCACCTCTTCAGTTTATATGCTCACCTTTTCTATTTAATGCAGCATCCTTTATGCCCTTGACTTCTTCCAGGTAGCATACTACATTGAATTATCTTCATTAGTGTAATATAGACAAATATAGTAAAATAATGAAGAAGCAAATTTTTCTCCTCTTTTCTTTAATACTGTCTTCTCTCCAATACACACACACATACACGTGTGCACACACGCATCACAATGGTGGCCATTTTTAGAAAGAAGAAATGAATTTGAGTAGAAAGAAAAATATTTTATTACAAAACATTTTGTAATTATGTAATGTACTGCTCTATTCCCTTAGTCTCTTTTTCTACATTCGTTTTTGTTTTAATAGCTGTTTTTAAAACTCACAGCAAGTGTTGTTTGAAAAATAGTGAATATTTTTAAATGTCTTAGGATGTCAAGTCATTGACAAAATAACTTTGCTAAAACCGTTTTTTATATTCTTCATATGAGGCATGTCTTTATGATTGTAAGATTCGGTGGCATTAACAGCTTAGGATAGTTATCAGTAGGACAAAAGACTTACTCCTCGTTTGATACATGCAGACAAGGAGAAGGCACTTTCCTTTCTAACTTGTATGGGAAAACAATGGTGTCCAAGTTACGTAAAGGAAATGAAGACATAGGCCCTTGGAGAAATCGCACCTTATTCTCTGCTTTATCTTTTCTCTTTTGTGCTGTATTTTACCTTAAAAGTCATCATGCTGTCAAAAATGTCTTTTTCCATCCTGTTTCCCAATCTTTTGACACTCTTAAGACAGTGGGTGGTGTAGGAAGAGAGCAGGCATCTGTCTTGTGCAGGTAGAGCCTGCCAGCAGTGCTTGCACAACCGTGGGTCACAAAGCACCTTGACCAACCTCAACACACAGCAGCCAGACAGTGCACTCCACTTGGCCTTATCAGATTTTTACTTGTTTTCCAGATTTTTACCCAGAATATTGCCTTAGGAACCAGGGTTTGTCCACATTGTCACTAGATAGGAGCTAATGATCACCACTGTCTTTTCTCTGCCCACAAACAGCCTCCTCTACCTGGCTTCCCAATTTGCCTTTATACTTTTCTTGCCCAATCCCCAAATCTCTTGATCTTCAGGGAATCTTTCTTCCCTGATTCCTTTATGAACTTTCAGGGAATGAAAAGGAAGCAGATTTGATGGGACCTGTAAGGATATAGATCCATCTGTAGGGATGTCAATGGGTGAGTATCCATATTTGAATGTCAGAGAGGCTTAAAGAACTTGGGCCTGCCTGGGAGGGTCTGGTCCCCACCCTGTGGGTGTGGCATAGTCCAGAGTCTCTGGACAATAACACCACTTGCAGCTGGGCAGGAGAGGAGAGAGCAGAAAGCGTTGCAGTTTGTGGGCTTACATTTGTATTGAAACAAGACTCATTTCAGCCAGCACTGAAGTCTTCTGGGCCAGATTCCAGCCACCACGCTGAAAAAGGGGTTGCCATAGGCAAATAAGGTCCACCAAATATATTCGAGGAGGGCTTCCACAAGGAATAGCACATAGTGTTCTGGGAGTGCGTGACAGCACACGACATTCTCTAGTGCATTGTCAAGCTGTAGTCTTCTCCTTAGTGCCTCTATAGCCATGATCTAGTCTTTGCACCCAGATTTCAGCTGCTTGTTGCCTTCACCCTGTTGTGTGAATTTCTTATTTTTTGATGCCCAGAACTTTTTCTGGGCCTGACTTTTTGGATGTCAGTTTCTTAACCAGGAAGATGATTTGCAAACAGACATCTGGGACTCTGGGGATGGTTTTCCTCCCTGACATCTCCCTGGAATACCCTTAGACCCTATGCCCACTCTGAGCCTGCTTTCCCTGACTTCAAAACTCAGGGCTCTCCTCTGGGATCTACCAAGGGCTCCCTCCTTTCTGTTCTCATAGCTTCACAGATGTACCTCTATTTTTATGCTTACGTCTTTATCTTGTAATGACTTACTGAAGTTACAGTCTATCTCACAAACCATGAGCCACATAAAAATAGAAACAATTGGAAGTGCCACTCCTAGGCCTGGAAATATACAAGAGGCTATCAATTATAGGTGTTCAGTATATGTTTGCTAAATGAATGAGTGAAAACTGGATGGCCTGATTTATGGACCTTATGTAACTAGCTCCCCTGAAATAGTCACATAGCTCCATATTTGATTGGCCAAACACACAAATAAAAATTGGCTTAAATTAGAGCTATCACTTTGGCTAATTTTGGATTATACTCTTTACATTGGATATATGTTATAGGTATAAATTCCAAATTTTGCTTCTTTGTTTGCTACTGATCTTTAATGGAACATTAGTCATTGTGCTTATTTTGAATTTAACTCAATAGCTATAAGTTAAATGGCTGTGCTATATATTTTGATGTGAAAATCCCATTACTTGTTTACAGTCTATAAGATGGTTCTCTAAAAGAGTAAATTAATAAATTAATGTAAACTGTAAATTAGATAATAAAATGCATACCTTTAAATTTTTTTAATTATTATAAATATTTCATCTGCATACTTTTTTTTTGGTTCTTGGAAATTAAACAAATGGTCTTTTTTAATGCATGGTGATGTTATTGAATTCCTAGAGAGGACTTTGAGAAATCCTGACATTGAGATAAAATTTTGTGCCAATTTCATAACCCTTTTTGGTCTTTATAATTTAAAACTTTCCCTGTGTCTTCTATTTATCTTTATTACTATGTTAGTGGTGTCCTTGGCAAATGCAGTTGGTACTGTAAGCTCTCTACCAGGAGAGATGTGTGATTAATTCTTTGTTTTGGAGGGGCTTCATACCTCACTGGGTGCCTTTCTACCCAAAGGCAGATGTTAGTGGAATCATGGCTGTGGGTCATAGCCATGGTCCAAAATTTTCCAGGTGAGGTATCTGAAAGTGCTACAATATGAAATTAGCCCCGTCCTTCACGAACCTTGAAATGGTTATTTCAAAATACTCTTAGGAGATTCTATAAGAATCGTAACTCTTTTGTATTTATTCTACTTCCCATATTTTCAATTGGGGGAGCACAAATATTGTTCCTGTGGCCTTGCTCAAGTTTGTCCTTCTGTGCAATAAGAATAATAACTTTAACCAATTACATTGTTTTTAAGAAGTTCTGTAGTGTCGCACCTCTTTGTTACCTTAGGTTTTGCTTATAATTCAAACTTTATGTATATCCCTCCTGGATCAGAATTTACAAGTGGAGGATAAGGTGCCCTGAAGTGGAGAGACTTTGCCAAGGGCGACACCAACCCTACACGTCAAAGCAGAATCCACCGGCTTTTGATTCTCTGCCAGTACTTTTTTCCCTAAATCATTTCCAGTTCACATCCTGTTTTTTATTTGTTTATGTTTTAATTCATGGAGAGCATGGACAGAGGCTAAGAAGTTTACACCAGCCCACTCAAAGAACAGATAAAATCCAGTTCTTTCCTTCCTTCTACATTTCCCCCCAGGTTCTTGGGTTCTAAAATAGCTAGCTTTAGCAATACATACTGTCTTTTTTCCAAGGCACATTCCTCTTTCGTAAGTGTAAGTTTTAAAAATAGTTTTGCTAAGAAAGATGGATCAGACATATCATTTGTAATCGAAGAAACTGAGGCAAAGAGTGACTAAGCAATTCACTCAGGGATGGTCATGACTAAGCACAAGCTCACTTGGACTTTGGAACTTAATTTATTCCAAAGAAGGGCCAAGTTCCAGACTATGCAACTTACACATGAAAAGGCAACCCAAACAAGACTACTTTCCTGAATTTTAAATAGAAGTCTTAAATTGCTTGCAAGTAAGCACAAAATTCCAAGTTTTACTGTGCAAAATTCTATAATATAGGCACACAGATGGACAAATAAGGGCAAAAATGATGAATAGAATGAGAATTAAAAACTCACCTTTTTTACAATATTAATATTACATTGTCGTATGCTTTGTACATATTGGGAGATCATAAATATACTTTTACTTGTATATATATTTTATGCATTACCAATACATGATCAAGGTATAATCAAGTATGAACAGTCTCCTTTTATGTGTTTTATATCCAATCGCAATTTTTAAAAAAATGCTTAGCTTACCCATGGTTTTAGCAAAACATTACCTAAACAACAGCCATCTGAACAAACTGATCATAATGAGTTTACCTTTGTATCTTTTATTACAATGTTTCAACTATTTTGCTGCGTGGTATATTTGATCATGATATGTATGCTGGAGTACATTTGACACTGCCAGGCCAAAATACGGGCAACATTCTAACAGTGCAGGACATGTGAATGGGACCCCAAGAAGTGGCCCCAGAGATTAAAATCCCAGTGATTACTAGAAGGCCAAAGCAGGTAAAAATCCAGAAGTGGGTGGTCAGAAATAACAAAATTCCATAAAACCACAGACTCTGCCAAGGTGAGCAAAGAGGAATACAAATGAAACAGGAAGACCCCCTACACATAACAAGTCTGACCTCAGGCAAATACTGCTGCTCTGCAGCCTTTTTCTCTACTCCCTGGCAGGGAAGGGTGCTGTGATCACGGTAGGATGTCCTGGCCCAGCAGGTGTAAACAGGCTTTGAGGCTGGACAGAGAATATTCTAACTATAGCTGCAGGTGAAATCTAACCTAGAGAAGTGAGATTTTAGTAAAGCACTTACATCTAATAAATAGAACTAGCCACATATTAGTTTTTCTTTATAGCTTTCTGTGGATATTGGTCATATTTTTTTTTTTTAAGTTGAACTCCACAAACATATGGATATGCTTGTTATATCTTACAAATCCAAAGGAAAACAACTTTGAATGTTTAGATAAACATTAAAAAGGTGAAACGTTTTAAGGACTCTTTAAGTTGCAAACATTACAACAAGAAGATGAATTACCCCCAAATAACTGTGTTATTATTTACATACAAAGTAAGCTTTAGATTTCCATTGCTAATCTTGTTATGCTGGACTTTACATGATCCTAGATTCTCAGCATTGATTTATAAAACTCATGTAATCACGGGAAAAAATGATTTTTAAAAATAAAAAATAAGTAATATGAAAAGACAAATATTCTACAAAACATGGTGTAAAAAGAAATATAACTTCAAACAGGGTGACTATTTAAGAATGAATGGGAATGGAAATTTGGAAATTCTAAGTTTGTAAGTTCGTATGTTTGTATATTTTATTTATGCATCCACTTTCCCTCAATGTAAGGGAAGAAATTAAATATGTTTTTAACAGTGATCTTATATATAAATTCAAAAGTCTCAGGGTTTAACAGAATTTCATACTATATTATGGCTTGGAATGAACTAATAGATTTATAGGTAAATTTCCCAAAACAAATTATTCAAGGCAATATTAGAAATGAAAAGATTCTCTACCAAGAATTTGTTTTCCGGAAAGATATGAATGAATTAACACCATAAGCTTGAAATGATAATTTTATGTTAATCATCTTCTACATTTCAGAGTGCATCAATACTTTTGTGCATTGGGTATGTGCTCTTGTGTGTGTGTGAGTGTGTGTGTGTGTGTGTGTACACATATAGATGTTAATTATGGGTCTGCTTTTCATATACAGGCTGGGTTCATCTTAGCGAATTCCAAATGAAGAAATAAATGTCCTTGACATTCCATTTAATAGACAGTGGGTGGCACCATCTTAAGGAGCAGATGATGTAAGGATGCATTTGGCACTATTTTCTTTATTTGGGCTACAAACTCTATCCAAATTGTGAAGGATTTTCCACATTAGTAATTAATAGGGCCCCATTATGCTAACTAACATCCAACTTAGGACATCTTAGAGGAAAGATAAGAGATGAATAATTTGAAGTAATTTTCTTGTAATCATGCCAATCACTTGAGCAAAGTAGTTATTAAAGGAAACAGTATTATGATGAATTATAGGACATCTAACACTGAATACCTTTTCTTATCAGCTGCTTATAGTTTCTGATTCTTAAAAAAAGGCAAACAAGTAGAAGTCTATTCCGAATAATACTCTTCTTACTGTAAATAATAGTTTGTTTAGCAAACCCTGAATTTTAATAAGGCTTAAAAGACAGCCTTTACCTTATTTCTGCTCATCGCCTTGAAAAGAGCTGAAGTTTGTCAGCTTTACCTTCGCTTAAAAGGTAGATGTAACAAGCCTGAGTCACCTTTGATGACAAGGGATTCTTCCAGTTCAGATTTGCTGAAGTGATTAGACATTATTTATCTAATTAAATGTTCAAAACACATCATTATTGAAAGGAATAAATTTACTACATTTGTTGAGGAGTGTTAACTGAAATGTAACTGCACATCATTTGACTTTTTAACATTTTATTATATCTATTAAGTCTTTCTGTGCTTAATTAAATCAACTTATTTTTTACAGTTAATTTAACGTGATTTCATTTTCGTTACAGATTCTGAATCGGATATTATAGAGAAAGCCAACTGTATACACAAATTAAGCTTTGACTCCTCAGGTGCTCTCTTGCATTTCATTCAAGTCTGGCAGATTCTGGGGATCACCATGATTTTAAAGGAATGGTATTTTTCACATAGTAGAGGAAGCTTACTCTTCGTCTTCATTAATTTTTTTAAATATGGCAATTTTTAAGGCTGCAGAGGCTTCAAAATTGTACCATTTGCATCCTAGATCCCGGCCAGTATTTGGAAGAAATAATGTTTTTAATGGTTAGAAAAAAGTAAATAAGAATAAAACTGTGAAATTGTGAGCATTAGTTGCTGCTCCTTGGAAGCTGCACTTTATTAACTGTCCCTATAGGAACAATGATGCCTAAATAATAATTCCTGAGAATGACCAAAGTATTTGAGTAGCAATACCCAGGAGTGGTTTACACGGGAGAAGTTATTTCATTATGATTGCTATCCTCAAATGAATGTCTCTCAGTAATCAATATTTAGCAGTATTCTTCCCTTCACAAGAACCCCAAACTATAAACTGTGGCTGGGGGAGGAGCAGGGTGGAAGCCACAAATGTCTGGTGCCAATCAGCTGCGATGAATTGTGAGACGCACGGATGAAGGCAGCGCTTTGGTACATTCAAATAGCCCCTGAAAAGTGTTAAAATGGAGAGTGTGGCTGGAAACAAATGGGGAAGGAAGATTCAAAGGTTGCAAGTGGTGTTGGTGGAAAATTCTAATTAGACATTTACGTCAGCTTGCAAAGCTCCTTATTTTCCCCAAATGTTGGAGTGTTTCACGTTTTGTCAGTCTTCCATTGAAAGTGCTCAAAGGGAAGGTTTCTGAAAGTCTCATGGAACTCTGGGCATGGTGAGTGAAAAAGGTGCTCACACAGGCATTGCCTGAGCCTTGCTATCCCACACCAGAGAACAAAATGAAAAAAGGAAAAAGACAGAAAAAAGAAAAAAAGGCAAAGAAAGTGAAATCATGTGTGCCTATGCATCTTCCCCTTCTCCTCCAGCTTTAGCAGAAATGGCTGTCTCTCTTTGCCCGAGGTGCCCATTTCTGGCTACTCCGTGGCCATTTGGACTGGCTTTGATTCCCCAGGGTAAGTGTTCATGATCGCAAATTTGGCCAAAAGATTTTTTCATTACCCTCCAACATTTCCTTTCACCTCCAGCCTCCAGGCAGGGCCCTGGCTTTCCCTTTGGAGCCCAGAGTATAAAGACGTGGGGCCATCGGGCTGACCCGGAGGGCCTTCTGTCAATCACCGCCTGGCCCTCTCTGCTCCCTTTCACACCAGGCAGCTGGACCCATCGCTGTCAACCAGGTAACAACCCCCAGACAATAGAGGCCTGAAAGCCTGGTCTAGACACTCTTTTAGCCACTTATTTGCTGCTCTTGGCAGCTGTTGAAGCATAAATAAGCAGTTTGTAATCAGAAAGCTGACATCATCGCAGCTCGCCTGAGAGGGGAGATTGTTCCTGAGCACTGAGCGGGGTTTTTTTGTGTGTGTGTGACAACAGATTCTGGGGTGGGGATGCAGATTTGTGCCATGCTAAGCTGGTCTTTCTTTGATTTACAGAAGACAATTGGATCAGGTCCCCGGCTCCAAGACGCACCAAAATTATTTTTTCATGTTCAATTCCTGACGGGAAGTAAAATCAAATCATAAATTGGGTGGAAGTGGGTTATGGGCTAGGCCTGGGTGGGAAGATAGCAAGGTGGGTGGGAAGTTTGGATGTGGGACCTTTTCTGGGCTGTGACACATACATTTCACCAGTCCCTTGAAAGTGGCTCTGTGGCATGGGTTGGGTGGGAGACACCGAGGGGAGGTTTGGCACTGGATGTATATGTCTGCATGCTTTGAAAAATGAATAGTTTCACAATAAGCACCAGAGAAACGGGTGTATTTATTCCTGCTTCCTGTGTGTGTGTGTGTGTGTGTGTTTCAAGATCAAGTTTGCCATTCAAAGTGATTGGCAGTTATCCTCATGAAAGGCAGTAGACATGAGCCATTCGCCAGAAACGTTGACTCTCCATCACCTCTACAGCTCACTGGAACCTCCTGTAGGTTTCTGTTTCCCCAAGACTGGCTTTGTTATTGGAAGGAGCAGAGATGGCAGACGTTATTTATTTATCATAATTGATTTCTTATAATTGTTTTGAGGATATTCCCCAAGGAGAGAGAGCTTCTCTGGTTCCCTTTAACAGTGTGGCTCTGATTGCCCTGATGTCTGCCCGCGACATCTGACTCAACATTTATTGGTCCACAGTGGCCGAATACATGCCAGGATGCCGCAGCGCTTGCTACCTGAAAAGCCCATTCAGGTGGTTTTCCCATCTCCAATTTCACTTACAAAAAAAAAAAAAAAAAAAAAGTCCAGTTCCACAAAAATATTGACTTCCTATCTCCCTGAGGGTTTCTGGTATTAGTTTGCTCTAAGTAGCTCATGATTTAGAGTACAAAGGCATTTCCAGAGTGCATGTTTAACAAAATGACATAGCAGATAATTGAAATTTATTTGCAATTTTCAAACTACAATAAACACAATTCTCCTTTTCTTTCATTAATAATCGCACGGCTAATGCATAGCAATCCCTCTGCAGCTTTTACAAGCAAACTTGAGCTGCTGTGTTGTAATAGCTGGAAAAGTTAATGTAGCTTGAACAAGGTTTCTAATTGTCCCTGTCTCTGTCATATTTGTCTACTTGAATGGTCCTAAATACCACAGCGATTAATTACTACAGAGCAGGTATTACAAGATGTTATCATCCTTCCCCAACTGTCTGGGTGAATGGAGAGAAGCGGGAGATTGTTACAGTGTTTCATCTTTGCTCTTCCTGTAAGGCACTTTAACCAGAAGATTTAACGTGTCAAAGTTAACTGCGTTCTCTAGCAGATATTCACATTCTAATTAAAGATTAAGAACGTAGTACATTACACTGTGATTTGTCATACATGGCTTGTTAAATAGGAAACCTACCGGGATTGCCTAACATTTTATAAACATTATTCAGGGCTTTTAATGTGGGCAAAGCGAAAGATTATTCAACTGCATTGCTGTATGGAAAGCAGGTCGCCCTCTGCTCCCCACACCCCACAATCCCAATAAATAACAAAATAAGACAACTTGGGCAGTTTGGAAACTGTTTTGCTGTGGAGATTTTGTTCTAACCATGAATCACCGCTGGTTTGCATTTTGGCGGTGCACGGAAGATCTTCATTATTAACCCTGGGCATTTTTTTTTTTTTTTTTTTACTTTTGCTTTTGGCTGTCAGCTAAGTAGAGGAAGGTAAGAGTCTTTGTTTGAATTAGAGTGCAAAGGACGAAATAAAGATGAAACAGTGTTTCAATACGCAGCCTGAGCTTTCAGCTGATTCTCTAGCCCTGATCCCACCATTTCCAGGACTCGTGGCACAGGACTGGTTCACATTCTATGATTGCCTGAGGAATAAATTAATGAGGTTACCGAGACACTGAGCATTTGCATATTCACGGATGCTTATTAGGTAGAAAGTGAATGCCAGGTGCACTGAATTTAGGGGATAGAGGATTTGTTCAGAAGTCACATCTTTCCGTTCCTCAGAAAAGGGGTGTCCTGCCACTAAAAATAATATGCAGGCAGAACTCCTGCTTAATGGCTATCTGAATAATTATGATATAACAGAAGGGCAAGGCAAAAGAGAGTCTTGCTTAAAAGCAATAGAGAAGCCAAGGCACTGCCCTTGTTATAGGGAGACCTGGATGCGGTGGTTCTGGAGCATAAAGGAAGCAAATGCCATTTGCTCTCTTTGGATTTTATGCTTTAATTATTCTGGTGGCGTGCACAGCTGAACAGGATGCCATCGTACCTAATGCAAAATTATCAATTTAAGAAGACATTTACATTTGTAAATATTATTATTGACAGGTTGCCCATCCAAGTTGGAACAGGGAAAGCTTTTCTAAGGACATTATGTCCAAATCTGAATCACAGAATTAGTCTTGACTGTTTCTCTAAGAGGTGCCGGTACATGGTCCCTCTGTTGGTGATTTCTGCTGGGGCTGTGTGTGGAAGCACATTGTTTGAGCTATTTGTATCTCATTATTGTGAGAAGTTTCTATGCAGCTCTGGGTCGTGGCTTGGAGACTACCTCCTCAGAGCTTAAATGGGCAGATTTTATATTCCTCCTGTCCTTGGAAATACTTCATAAAACAGAATGATGACTGTCCATGCTTTTTCAGAGCACCGTGCAGTGGGAGAGCCTGTCTTGCCATTTTTTGCTACCATTTTATACAGGTAGGTTTTCTTTCTTTCAGTCTCTCTTTTTTTTCCCCTTTTTATTTCTTCTTTTAAAAAATGATTGGCAGCACTCAACCTCAAGGAAGTGATCTATCAAAACCAAGCTGGGATAAGTATTTCTTTGAGAAATAATATATATTTACCAACAGGCTCTATTCTGCCCCCTTGTTTCACAGTAACTTGCATATCATTCCCCTTTCCTGGCCAATGCAGGAGGTAACCCTATATTAACAGCATAGTCTGTGTGTGGTGTGTGTGTATATATATATAACACACACACACACACCACACACATACCCACACGTGTACTTATAAAAATTCAAAGATTCCATGATATGCATTCTATATACATTTTACAGTCCTCTTTCTTTATTTTAAAAATACAATTTCTAACATCTAAAGAGCATTTTGAAAGACATTTTTCCTATTTTCAAAAATAGCCTCTAAATATGAATGAGTTAAGTGTCTTCCCAGAGAAAAGTCAAAGAGGCTTTTAGTCTTTATTTCAGTATTGCATAAGTCTTAAGCTTTTAATTTATTTTATCAAGGTTCAGAGGGTATAGTAATTGTTAGAACAAGGCCCCCAATAACCTGCATGTGTTTTTAAATTAAATTTGTTTTCTCACACAAATTCTTGATGCACTCGTATATATACTAGAAATCACAATTATTTCAGTGTGGCAGAAAACTGCATATATTTTCATAAACTAGACTATTACAGATTTATTAGTATTTGCTGATAATACTGTTTTAGAAATTTTTTAAAAAATGTATTTTACCCCAAAAGGGCCTATCTGAAACATCCACGACAGCAAAATCACTGGAGTCCAGGGTTTTTGTCACACACACAGAGCACAGATTTTTTTGATTATGTAGATTTCTTTTCCTACTGCAGTTTCATATGCAAAGCATGCATCAGCCACATCCATGCTATCTCCTAAAGCAGTCATTCTGAAACCCAATCTGGGGACAGTGCAGACTAAATAAAATTTCATTTTGATTTGGCCTCCCGCTGCGAATGGGACTGCTTTGTCTCAGCCGACAGAACCAGCAAGCCAGAAAGGTATGTCCTGTTTTGCATGGCTGATGGTGTGTCTAGAGGCTCACAGGCAGGCCGCCCTGCTCCCGGCTTCTCCACTTCCTGCCTGTCTTTCTCCTTCCCCTTCCATTTGCTCCCGTGCTGCCTGCCTTCTACCTGCAGGGCAGAGCCGTGGCAAACCTGCACCGATTGTTTACTTTGGCATATGTTTAATAGCTTGCGTGGCTGTTTGTAATTTTTTTCCATGTCTTTGTTGGTGGTGGGTTGTTTTTTTTTTTTTTCTATCTATTTTGGTTTTTGTTTTGTTTTGCTTTCCTCGCCCACATTGGCTTTCCCTGTTTCTCAAGGTGTTGAATACTAAAATACTGACTGAAAGGAAAATTGTATAAATGCTGCTATGATGCTCCAGAGATTTCACTGGAAGATTTGTCATGCTGATTTTATTGTAAATTTGAAGATGCATTTAACAGCTTTGGAGGACTTTAGCTTTCATGGCCCTTTTGAGTCGCTTTGGCAGGAAAGCAATCGCCCATTTTAGAGACGGGGGGAAATATAAAATAAAGACTCTTCCTCCAAAGGGACTGAACTGTTTTGCCATCTTGGAATGTTTTATAAAATGCATTGTGATGTTTGCCTGAAGAGCTGCTAAATATGGCTCTGTTTTAAACAATGACCTTCATTTGGAGTCATCTCATGAGAGACTGGGCTGTATCAAATGCTCTTCTTACATTTGTCCCACCTTTTGGAGAACGCACTGGCAATCAGGTGACAACCTGCTGTGATATTCTCCGAAGAAGCATTAGTTAACATGGTGAAGTGCCAGGAGACTGACAGTGGTGAGGACTCAGTTTTCAATCCCAAATTTCTCCTTGGAACTGTCATTGCCTTTGACCAATTCATACAGTGCCATAAGGGAAACAAGTTCTTCCCTGGCTTACATATTGGCATATCATTAATCTAAATTAAATTACAGCAAACTGGTAAAGATGGATATAGACTAAATGAAAAATAAATTGCTTAAGAGAAGAGCAGGGAGTACCTTCACTCTGACTCTGGGTTCTGCATAAGTAATTCCACATAGGATGCAGATTAACACATAAAAAATACTAATTAGCTTCATAGGGACCTCACCCCCTCATACACATACCCAGAAGCAAAAACAAAATAAGTCACATCATGTAACTTTGTAGAGGGTCAAAAATGAACTTTTATGTATCCATAATGTTGCAGCCATCCCAGGGTTTGGAGGGTAGTGGTCCTCCAGGGGTACTTCTTGATGCCATTTCAGAAATTCAATGGGTGAGGTCTTTGCCATTACAATAAATTATCCTTTTGCCACAAAATCTCTGAGTTCACTCTATTGCACCTGTTAGCCAAGAGCTTTGGGAGAAGAGATTGACCAAAAGCTTTAGTCATTTATTGGTAGGCTCCCTACTTATCATGTACAACAGATTGAAGAACAAAATGAAAGTTAGTCAAAGAAGACATTGAAGAAATGGTAGCATGGAAACAGTAAAAGCTGTCATTTGGTAAAGATGCCACAGCCTTAGATGGGGAAGAAGAAAATGGCAGTGTTGGCCATGACAGGCAGGTTTGGATCCACAGATTTGCAATTTCTAGTATCACCCATCAGTAAGTCTTTTTTCTGTAGCCTTACAGTCAGAACCACTTGTTATTTCATAGCTGTTGACGACATCAAAAAGCCCAAATTTGTTTTTGGTCCAATTTGTAAGTGTTCTTACAGGGGCCACTTGTTGGAATTTTAGGGACTTCTTTTGGTAACTAAGTGAATGTTTTAAGAAGTTTATTCTGCCATGTTTCTATATAAGCTTTTTAAAAATATAATCATTTAGCAAGAATAAATTTTTTTAAAATTAGAATGAAACCATTGGTTTTGGAACACAAGGTACTCAAAGAAGATTTATTTATCCATAAAATATGTAAGCATATATGTTTATATTGTGTGTGTATATATGCATATATGCATAATACATACATAAAGAGAGAGACTGAACTAATGATATTAAAAAGAGTCAAAAAGTTTATTTTGAGGGTAAAATCAATAAATATATCTAGCAGATAAAATTCTAAACTATAGTTTGATTTACCATGTAGGTGTATTATATACCAAAGCTTAACATTAAGCAATATAATATTTTTATTAACTGATAGGTTCCTCTTGTACTCTATCTGCTCCATCTGTAGGAGGCAAATTATGGTAGTATGATTTAACCTAACTTGTGATTTGGGGAGATGACCGTCAATGCCTTAGCATAGATGTATACATCCCTGCCTTTTTGGTGTCTGCCATCCCTGGATGCATATTATCCTACAAGTTTTAGTCCATGTGCTGTATAAAAATAATAGCACAATGTGTCTGCAAGTACTACACATAATAATTTGATTGAAATAGTGAAGATATTGGCGGCTTTTGGCATGTGAGGTTACCTTCTATACATTTTGTTTGCTAATGTGATGACCATGTCTGACCCTACATGTTCCATTAGCTAGGTCCCTCTCCAAGTAAGAGAAAGAACACGAACTAGAGTTAAGTGTAAACTGTGGCCAAAGACAGAGAATTCTGTTTTCTGTTTTCCCCTCCTCACTCTGAACAACAGTAAGGGTGCTGAAGAATGCTTTGCTGAGCTAACGAAGCAGTGAGTGAATGTAGCTGATGGAGCACGTGGAAGAAGAACAGGAGGCGCTTGCACTAGCGGGGGCCTGTCTCCCACCACCCAGTGGTCACTGCTCATGAGGGAAGGAAAGAGATTTGTAAGACACAGATTCTTACTCTTGGACCCTGTGACCCCAAGGCCTTTGGACCCAGTAAAAACGTATATGCATTTTTCCAAGGAAATAACTTAAATGTTGCACACCAATCGGGCTAAATAGAACCCCACATGTTAAATATCCATGAGTTCATAACATTCTCTGAAAAGAAGGGTATCAAAATAAAAAAGGATCTTAATTTATTTATACACTGTAACTACTTCCTGGTTACAAAGGAAACATACACAGTAAAGAGACTAAAGAGAAACAGTATTTTTTTCAAAAAACAGCAATAATTATACTGAAAGTTCATTTCACATTTCTGTAGGCAAGGTAGTTAAAAGGCAGAAAGAATGAAGATAATTCTAGTCAGGACCCAGGTACAGAAGTTTGGTGAGGTCCCACTGCAAAAACATCGTTGGAGTTACTTCTCAAAGCATGACGCTGGATTTGGAGTAAAACTGCTTATGTTTTAATACAGATAGCTATATTTGATAGAAAGATCATTTATTGTATCAATTTTAATCTGAAAAAAATACCCTGCTATTTAGATGTATGTGGTAATGATAAATGGCATTCTTGATCCAGAAACTACATCAAGAACTTTGAACATTCAGATTTTCCGTTTAGACTTAGGCAACCTTGGAAAATCCCCACAGTTCAGCAGATTAGGGCAGAACTTCAGGTAAGGTTAGTCCTTGAACAATTTCAAATCTAATTTTACTGTTGGAGAGGACTTCTACTTGACCTATCACATCAAAAGTTGTACCGTCAAAGAAACTTTGCAAACTGTAGCTTTCCCACACATGGAAATAATATTAGACCTCAGTATTTTGTCTCTTGAAATGTCTAGAAAATTTTAAAGAATAAGAAGGCTCTGAGTATTAAAGCTACAGTACTAGATATTCTCCACAAAATACTTGTCCTGAAAAATGGAAGAACTGACTCAATCTTTCTTACAAAGCCCACATCAAAAGGCCATTGCCCTTGCCACATCATGAGGCCAAGGGAGATCCTATAGTTGAACTTCCTTAACCTCTTGCTTAGTGAAGGCATGGGTGCTGCAAGATGGTCCTACAGCAGCAACTAGGAAGGGCCCACAGACCAGGGAGCTGGATTGAGCACATGGCAGGGTCTAGGGGCTCTGGATGGACAGAGCTCATCTAGGGCCATGTCCACAGGAGTTGTATGTTCTTTCCTTATCATTCTACCCAAGCCAAAATAAAGGACCATGAGCTCACCAGCTCCAGATTACTTCCAGGAATGGAAGCAAGCATTGAGAGATCAGATAAGCAGTAGATTCAGCAATGAGAGGATCAGAAGATATAATGATACAAGGGCTCCAGGTGAATCCAAGAAGTCTTACTCACATGGCCAGTAGTTTCCATAAATTGCACTCACCTTTCCCCATGCACCAGGACATCATCTTAGAGGAAGAAGCAGGAGGGTGAATACATAAGAGACTGGGCATCTTATCCAAAGGGAAGAATGAACACCAACTTCAAAAGACAGCTTAAGTTATTAAGCCTGACAGTTCCAAACTTGATGGGACATTTAATTAATTTCTCTTCCCTACCCTCATTCACTACTAATTGAGGGCTTAGGAAGAAGTCCAGATAAGCTGCACCCAAAATAAAGTAAATAAATTTTATTTTTATTTTACATACAGGTTGTATTATGACTGAAAATTTGCAACCCAGCTACACGTCAGAGATCCTAGATTTTCACATACATGTCTACAATCAATACCCAAAGAAATGTTAGAAACTTCACATGCCAATCTCAGAAAAAGGAGGAGACATTGAACAAGTATTTGTTGCAATAAGTCAAATTAATCTTTTTCAATACCTAACATGCCCTTTAACTTTAACTCCAGAGGATTAGATGTCTCTGGTGTATGGGTTTCTCACAGCAACTTCCCATCTCCTAGAGGAATCTTTGATGCACAGCAGTGGGCCCCAGTTGAACTACCAATATCTCAAGTCTAAGTCCCTGGCCATGTTCTTGGACCAGGCTCAGCTGGGGCCCAAATAGAGCCAGTTTCTCTCTCCCAGGAATTTAAAATTTGAAAGATAAAAGGTCCTCCTAGGAGTTGGTGGAACTGCATGCATTAATGTCAGCATAGCAGAAAACATGTGAATCTTCAATTTTATTCCAGATGACCGGGATGTCAGCTGCCTTGCTTCTCCCACAGACCTGGTTGGATAATTCATGTTGAGTTCCTTGAAATGTAGTAGAGTTTCTCAGTCAATTCCCTCCCTTCTGCTTAAGTTCAACAGAGTTTATTTCTGTTGTTTTCAACTTAAAAGAATCTTATATGCTGTCAACAAATGTGAACAAAAAATTCTCAGAAATTAGTGCTAGCTTCGAGACCTTCCATTGTGTAGTCTAAGGAAGGAAGAATGGAGATGGGGAACACCCACTTGGTCTTGAACTTGTGCCCATATATGGAAACTGAGGGTTGTTGAATTTGATAATGGTTGTAAATGTTTACAATTTCAACCAGACGTTTTTCTAGAAAGGTACATAAATGTCCTCAGGAATGCCAATAGTTTATAGTGTGAGGAAGCCATCTTACAGAATTAAGTGTTCCAGGGCATTGTCCATAAAATAACTTTCCAAAAGTTGTGCAGTGTTCCTTCTGCTCTAGTGGTTTGTTTATTCATGTAAAATATGTATCAGGTTGAATGTAAGCATAAAACTAACTTAGAATTCAAGATAAGAGTCAAAAGAATCAAAAAGTATAACAGCATGGAAGGATAATGACAGGACCAAGCCACTACTACAGGGGTCTAGATGCTATAGGGATCTAATTATTTCCTAAACAGAGACCGGGGAGGGAGTTTTGAAATAGCAGGGGAAAATGACTGGAAATCTTAATTTTTGAAACATACATTATTTTGAAGCTTTGCTACTAAAACATGATCTTTATATTTTACCATTGAATCAAACGAGTGAAATGGTCTAAACATGAAAAACAACAGTATTGTGAATGAGGAATAAAAATAAAGCTTGATCTTCACCTATAATATCACCTTGTAATATTTTATATAAGTAGAAAGTAACACAAATTATTGGTAATATTTTATATGTATGTGTATATATGTATGTATATAAAATAGAAGAATAAGTATAGAAGTAGGCAATTTGGGGGGGAAAGTTTCATCCAATTGTTTCAATGGTTTGTTCTGTGTCAGAGTAAAGGGCAAAAGAAGGTGAATTCAGCTATACCATTATTACCCACCCACATTAAGGATGCATTTATTCCCCTCCAGTCCATTACAGACTGCTGTGCTTTTCATTTATAGACTTTTTTTTTGCTTACTAAAAAAACTTCAATCTTTTAATATTAAAAAAGATTTTAAAGGAAAACCGTATATGTGGGAACTGACAGTTTTCAAAGAAGAAGTAACTATTTGTGGTCTAGTTCAGTGATGACTGGGAGTGTTTTGGCTTTTTTTTTTTTTTTAACCCGGCTTTCTATTAGTATTTGGAGAGCATAAACACTAATGAAGGTGAAGAACTAGGTGGAACAAGGGGATAGGGTTTGGAGTAATGGGATGAAATTAAGAAAAGGGAAATTTAGGTTGATTACCAATTACCAATTGAAAATCTTCTTAATGTTGAGGTCTATTAGACTGTAGGGTAATCTTCCAAGGGAAGTGGTGGGACTCCCATTGCTTAGATGTTTAAAATTAGAGTGGACAGTGCATTATCATGAACACCCCGTGGTGAACGATCCACCCCAGAGCGTGGAATGAGTGAGTTCACCTTGGTTGCCTTTACAGGCTCAAGCTTCTATGCACTCTGGAGAGAGAAGAGAAAAGCCACCCCCAGCTACCCCACACAGATCAGTCTTTGCCCAAGTGATGGGGGGAATGATTTTAAAATATTTCTTCTGCTTTTTATCTGCAGCAGCCTTACAAACACATCAATAGAAACCTAAAAGAGGCGGTTCTGTTGGCAACAAACAGTTAAGATATATGTTTACCACCAGGGAAACTGACATCTTTCTGAGACTTACAGAAACCCATGTCTTGTGTCATGTGGCACTCTGCTTTTCAGTGAAGTAAAAATCAGAGGGACCAGAAAGTGACTTTTTAATAACATGGCCATCATGACATTTGCTTGTGAATATGTTCTCTCATTCCTGAAAGACAAAGATATAGAGGGAATAGGAGGTAAGAAGTAGAGTGAGAAATTAAGAGAGAACAGGTCTGATGAGCAATTGACAAACATTCTGCCATGTTCCAGGGACCTACAAAGGTTGACATCAGTGATTGCATGAAAAGTGGACAGTTCCTTTTGAGCCCTAGGAGCCCATCTCAGTACCCGGACATCAATTTCAGGAAAGGTTCTTATACTTAATAGGAACATTTCTGGAAATTAGTATGTTAGAGCAGATGCAGTTACATCTTCTGATTTTAATGAAATATTATTTTGTGCTCTTTGATAGGGGTTCTGTCAGTCACAAAAAATGAGAAGCAATATTAGATCCACATGGTATTAGAATTAGTCTTTTTTCAGAATATTTCCCTATTGTGGGTTAAATAAACATACCTAGCTTCAAGAAAAGCTGGAAAGAAAGATAGCATGAGCTGACATACACCTACATACAAACTGTTGAGGGAATGGTAAGAGCCAGAGACGCGAGTGATGAAAATCAGACATGCAGAGCCCAATATCCTCTCATTTGTGGAGGTGACACAGGAGAGTCAGAATGTCCTTGGCAGCTGAGGGCAGCAAGAGCTTGTGCTCTGAAGTCTCTATTAAATGAAACTGGTCTTTTCAGCCAAGTAGAATGCCACCAGGCTGCCCCCTTCCTTCATCTTTATTGCACCTGCATGCTAGTAGCCAGCGGTTATAAAAGGAATCTTCAGTCCACAGAGAAGGTAATCTGGAGCAAGAGGAGATAAGTATAATGCAAGGCTTCAGTTTTTCTTCTGAAAAACGTGCGTGCATGAAGGGGGAGACTTAAAAAAAGAGATTAAAATTGTATCTTATGTACTACATGTGCCATTCTGGTTCCCCATTTCTTTCCCATGAGGAGTTCTTTCTGTTTTTCTGAGTTTAATGCTTTTCTCGATTGCAACATTTCTGTAGTCTGTCAGTCAATAAAAATATCTCACTCCTACCAACTAGTTTCACACATGAAGTGATTATTTTGCAGAAAAAAAAATTATCTTTATTTCCCTTCTGGGGGAAAAAAACTTCTTTAGAAACTTGAGGTTGTACACAAGGAAATGTATGTTTCGGGGTTCAGACACTTACATGCAATCTATTGCTTACACTTGCAGCTTCCACAAGCCCACATGGTGCTTATTTATCAGGAATAGTATTTTGAGATGAACTGTTACCTCTACTTTGAGCTCCAGGTGCTCAGCGATTGGCAAAGTGTCCTGACCACTAGGCTGTAGCCAGCATTCAGACAGCAGTGTTGCTGACCTGAAAACCTTTTGAGTGTGCCAAGGCTTGCTGCATGGTTTGTATATCATAAGCCAAAGAGAGAGAGCAAATTGGAAAGGAAGTGCAAAAGCACCACTTCCATTTTCTTTTCTCCCTTATTGGCCAAGCTGGCAGGAGCGGTGGCTGATTGATAAACTAAATTTTCTAGATAAAGAAGCAAGTGACTTGCTTTCATGAAAGTGGTTGCTTTTGGTTGAGATTCCAGCCTCCCAAAGAATAAATGTGTGCTCATGTGCTGAGAAAATCCAAGATCACCAGTTGGGGTATCTTAAAGTCAAAATATAAAATCTGAGCAATGTTATTCATCTGAAATAAAAACCAACAAGTTTCACCGGAGAAAAAGCAACATTTCTGAAAATATTTCAATCATTCAAATTTACCTTCAAAACTGAACACATACAGTATTAAAATATCCAAACGTTTACTTCTTATGTTCAATTAAGGGGATGAATTTTTCCCTAGACATGAACATTACAATTTATTTTTTAAATAATAATATTTTATATGTAAACATAATGTCAGAGCTCATTCATGGAAGTTATTTTATTTTATCTTTTAAGAAACGTTCAATTTTTATTACTCTAAAAAAGTTGACTTAATTATAGCTTAGTTTTATTTAACCAACTGGTGGAAAAGAAGTTTAGTTGAAGCTATGCATCAATAAAGTTCACATTTAATAATAAACTTGGTCATAATAGATTAAGAAAATCATGACCACTTAATATATTTTCCATGATACTTGCTGAAGTAGGTTTATTCATATCCCATAAAAATTATGATACCTTCCTTGGGAGCAGAGATTAGAGATACCACAATACTGTTTGTTCTGTTGACAAAGTGTTTAGCTTCTGCTTTTCAGGACATAATTTATGTCCCAGGTATCTCTTGGAGTTCTGGCTTCTCCCAGTAACTCCTGTATAATCTGCATTTCCACACTCCACAAATAGTCCCAGCTGAAGTAGACATTGAGTTTGTGCTTTATCTCTATTGGACCATTTCCCCAACATTAACTATTAAAGCTTTAAAGGACTCACTCATGAACTCATGCTCAGGTCTTAGTATCCAGAAAAGTTCTAGTAGCTTTGCTCTTCCTTGAAGACTTCCCAGAATTCTTTCCATCTGACAGTGAGGTTATATACTCTACCTAAATAGCAACTAGCAAAACAAAGAAAAAACACAAGACTTGCATTCTCTGTGAGCATCTCAAACTGATAAGGGTTCCGAGAAGTTTCTCTGTGGCCTCTGGCATGCACTGGGTTGGAGAGACAGAGCTCTAGGCTAGCCCCTGAGAAATCCTGCATCAAAAGTCAGCAAAGCCTCAGGGCTTACTCTGCATCCTAGTGCTCTCATTCAAACCTTGCTGAGGCTCTGTGACTAGGCAGGACAAGTGTGGACGTCCCTCCTTTACAGATGAAGAAAGGGAGGCATTCAAGCTAAGTGTCATTTCCAAAGTCACAGAACCACTAAGAAATATGAATCAGCATTCAAGCTAAGTGCTTTGACTCCATGATACTTATTAGCTTAGATTCTGGTTAATTTAACCAAAATACATCCTTCATTTTTTTATTTCAAAATATTAAGGGGATACAGATGTTTTTGATACATAGCTTGAATCAGGGCTATAAATGTGCCCATCACCTGAATAGTGTTCATTGTACCTGTTAGGTGGGTTTTTGACCTTCCCCTCCTCCCCCCTCTCTCCTGCTTGATTCCAATGATTTTTACTATTGGTGAGACTGCACATTAGTAGAACCCCTATGGAAAACAGTATGGAATTTCTCAAAGGACTAAAAGTAGACCTACAATTCGATTCAGCAATCCCACTAATGGGTATCTATTCAAAGGAAAAGATGTTCTTCTACTTTTGATTAACAAGTGGAAATTTGAGTTAGTATTTCGAAAGCAAAGGACAGAGAAACTTAATAATACTGAAAGTCAGAGACTACACCTTGGTCAAGTTTTATATCCTGGAACCCCATTGAATAAAATGGAATGAGGACAGATGTAAGGGAGGAAGCATACAAAAGTGTGTAAAATTCACTAGTTAAAAATTGATTTACAAATAAGTGCAAAAAAGGATTATGTAATTTTGCTGACAAGATACACATATGCAAAGTAAAATAACATAGGAGCCCCCAAAAGGGCATTATCAGTCCCCCACCTTAATTCATAGGAGGAGTTAGTATCAGCCATGTAATTTGTGGGGCCAGTACAAAATGTGGAGTTCCTTATTCAAGAATGATTAAAAGTTTCAAGACAGTGACAACACAGCATTAAACCAAGCACAGGGTCGTAGGTGACTGCACAGATCCCATATCCATGAAGCAGATCACGGTTGACATTGCCTTTCCTACATGTTATCTAGTTCTGCTTCAAAAGCAGATTTCAGCTAGCTCAATGTAAAGGAAAACTAACTATCAGTTAGGGCTGTTTACAAATAGAGCAGATTGCTTTGTTAAGCAGTTTGCCCTTCAGTGGGAAGTTCAGATGGAACCTGGAACACTATCTGTCAATGATGTTGAAGGGAAGATTGATCCCCACATTAGGACAGAGCCAGATTTGATCTCAGGGCTCCTTTCTCATGCTAAGATTCTGTGAAACATATAATTTTTCATCATCTTCAGATTTTCAGGAGGAGCTGCTTTATATGATTCGTTAATACCACTGAATTAGCCCACCGGATTTCCTGACACCTTTACTTTAAAGGGATATAAAAAAATCGCAGTCCCAAAAATCTTGGGATTATGGTCATTTGACATAAGTAAAGGTGGCTCTACACGTGTGGGCATTGGGAGTATTTGTGGGACTCCATTCAGCATGAAAAATGCTTGTTAATATACCTGAAAGACAGCTAAGGAGACTAGAGTGTTTGATGACTTCAAAATCCACGTGTCTGTCAATGCTATGCAAAGCTTAAGGTCCACTTGCTGACAAAATACCACAACTAACATTTTTTGGTCACTGTGAGTCTGCAATTAATTGTGGTGTTATTACATAGAGAAGCTAAAGTAAGACAAGCTACTAAGGAAATATTTGGAAGTGTCAGAGCCATAATATTGAAATGCAAATTAAGGTGATGCTCCACAGTTAAAAAGTAGCAAATGCAGTATCTCATGCCTTCTCAGATTGATCAACAATGAAACCAGCCCACATATACAGTTGGGCAGAAAAACTAGTAGATTCCCAACACACATTGGATTCTAGGACCATAGCAAGAAGCAAAAATATAAAACAACCAAAGTGTTACTGTTTTGCCCAAGTAACAGAATCATTAACAATATTAATGTCTTATGTTTTTAAGTCCTCCCAGGCTGTTCAGCTGTTGAAATGTACTTAACATTAGTTAAATGCACCCTGGCTAGTGGTTAAGTTGACGTGCTACTGTTTCCATGGAGAACTATCATTCAATAGCATTTGCCATTGCCATTTTGTTAATAAAATAAGGACGGCATTGGTTTCTAGCATCCTGGATTTTTGTTGAGCAAAGCAGCATGGTGCATGAAAGGCATGTCAAGAGATGTGACGTAAATGGAAATCGCAGAGTATCATAATGCAGCACAACAGGTGCACAAAATAGATGTTCAGAATGGTTTCTATTATTTGGCTTTTTTGGAATCAAATCAGAATCAAGAACAATAGTGGCCATTTCAGATAAATTACTTCTGCACATTCTTGCAGATTGAGCAGCTGTAAAGGAGGGGAGGGGGAAGTTGGGGGTGCTTGCTATTTGGAAGGTGGATGCAAATACATTTGTAATGTGTATACAGTATACTCAGTATATTAAATTTTTGCCTTTCATGTGCAATGATAAAAGTAGTTTTCTTTCCAGGATTGCATGTTTCATTAATACTACATTTTAATAATTAAACAGCACAACTCTACAGGCAATAGCTAAGATAAAAGTTTGCAGACAATCCATTATTTTTCTCAGACAGTCCTTCTGAAGAGCCCATGGAGATGCAGTTTAATGATTTAACTTCTAAAATAGGTTGTTTAATAAAATACTGGGTGTTTATATAGTTTTGTTCTAGCAGGCAGTATCTTTTCTTTTGTCAGGTGTGGTGTTATTAATGAGAGGAGGTGGGGTGAGGGGCAGGTACTCCCCACTGCACATCATTATCCACTTCTGCCCACTCTCTGGCTATTTTTGTTACATTACAGTTACTATTTGTAATTTTTAACGTTGGGAAAGGAGAGGTTTGTTGTCTTTTTAATCCTCTCTGTTAGCATATTCTATTTTATTAGACATAATTCAGAGGGAGAGAGAGAAGGGAGGCAGATACTGGTTAAGGGGGATATATAATTGGGTGTAGTGGGATTAAACTATTATTAGTGTACACTCCTAATGGATGCCCCATAAAGAACCCATGGCAAAGGCATTTAATGAGTTATGAAGGAAGAGTAGGCAAGCTGAACAGTGTTCCCATTATTACAATCCTACTTATACACAAATTGTTTAGTGACCCCTTGAAAAGAACACCAGACGCCTGATGGATTTCAGCAGAGTCATTTTCCTTCAGAATCATCTGTACTTTTTTAATCTGTGACTTCTGATTTGCAAGATCTTTCTCACTTGCCAATCCTGATATTTAGTTTTGCTGCAACATCAAGCCTTGACTATTTAAAAAAATTCCTTTAAAATTTTAAATCTAACAGAGAATATACAAAGGTATATAAAAAATGGCCTCTTCTTTGTTTTGGGGGGGTTTTTTTAGAAAAAGCAAGATAGGTATGTGAACACTAATGCCCCCAGGTGATGGGAGTAGGAAATAAATTAACAAACATTATTTTTAAGTATAAATATTCAAAAGTAAAAAAAAAGTTAAATGTGAAAACTATAATGTGCTTTTATGTCAAGTTTAAAAATAATCAGAGCTACATGCTTTTGCTTTGGTTCTTGTTGTCGATGTTGCAGGTGAAAAATCAAAAAGAAAGTGAAAGTGCATAGAGTTTCACAGATGTATTAGATAGCATGCTTAAGGGTATTTGATGGATTACTCTTTGGTTTAAGCATGTATCAGATGGATTACTCTCCACTTAACTTGTGTAAATATGTACAGTAAATCTTTTCCTCCTTATATTTTTTTCTACTCTTCTCCTTCTTACAATAAAGTGGGTATTTTTTCCCCTCTTAAAGAAACATATTATAGATTTGGTGACAACAGCAGGGAAATCATGACACATCCGTCAGAGTTACTCTTGTGTGATATTTCTCAATCCTCACAGATTTTTGATAATACTTTTGTCTAAGATGGAATTACTATTGCACTTTGCTAAAATTCATAATGGTGAATGTTTGTAAAATGCTTTCTCTCCAGCGAAATCATCACTGCACATAACGATGATGATTCTGAGGCTGCTTTATCTAAACTTGTATTAGAATTAGTACTTGAAATCCTATTCCATTGTAAAGTTTCAAATAATATTCTTTCCCAAACGAATACATTTTAAAACAATTTAAATTCCATAGCTGGCTGTGTTTTTTCTGTAAATCCTCTCTACCTTTCTTCTGTGGAAGCCTGTCCAGCAACTTGGAATGTGTCTGTAAAATATGAAAGAACCAAGGATGGTATTCCAGTGGAAACTGAGCTATCCCCCAAAATGGAATGTTTATGTAAGCAATTTCACACGATAAGGTTTACGGCTAAGGTAACACACATCCAAGATCCAGGATTTAACCTTCCAAAGATACAGTTTCATTTTTTGATGTATCTTTTTGCTTTTATAAACTGAGTTTCAGTTCTCATACATAAACTATCAGGTAGAGAAATGAAAAGTTCTTTGCATGAAAAATAGTATCCTAAGGTATATGAAAACTTGGTGTTGGAAGTAATTTTCACTTTTTTTCCCATTCGTTTTTATTGCTTTCCAAAGTAAAAACTCCATAGACTCAGAAGCCAAAGGGCCTTTTGAAAAATGCCACTTTCAGATTTCAGCCAACAGCCACAGCTGAATCGACAGGGAGGGTTCTAACAAGACAGTTGCTTGCTGCCGGCTACAGTTCCCACTTTTGTTTCCTATGGAAACTAACACGGGGCAAATTGAAAGAGTGATTATTTTAAGGCTCCACTGTCTTTCCTGATCCAGTGTCTACAGTATTTTCATAGAAAATGGAAGCAGGAAAAGCAGGGGAGATGTCAGGCCTTGTCAGTTTCAGCTGTGGTTGTTGGCAGAGAGCTGAAAGTTTCAGCTTTTCAAACAAGCTACAGAAATCTCTGTTCTTTCTACTTTTAAAGCAAAAAATGTCCGTTGAACATCGACTTCACCTTTACCTGTCCCTTCCATGTTTTCCTTTTGTGTGGGGATTTTTAGAAAGGAAAAATGGCCCAATAGTTCATATGGGTCGTTACGAGGGAAAATTGCAGTGCCAAAACTTTGTTCCAATAAATTAATCCATGAATAATGGATTCTCTCTAACCACGGGATACTGTATCTGTGAATGTAAGTAACTAGTTTATCCAATTGGAGATTTATTCCCACCCTTGGTTTTCTCTTTTGTTTCCTTCCTTACAAACACTTCTTCATTTAAAAATCTCAACTTTTATGGGGTTAGGAAAAAAGGGCAGGAAGTACAATAAATATCAGTTGCTCAGAAAATATGAATTAGTACTGATCGTGATGCTAAAACTGACTTCAATTAAGAATTAGTATTGTCTTTGCATGGATAAAACTTCTGCTATCCTCCATTGGGAGTTATTTCTCTAGGTAACTTTAACAAAATCACTACCTTTAAATTTTAAGAATTCAGATATTTGCTTATTTTTGATTCCCCAATCCTTTTTAAAATCATATAGTGATTTAAATGACTTTCCAGTGTCACACAGACCCGAAATGGGATGCAAACCCAGACCTTTCTGACTCAGAACAACTGTGCTATAGCCCATTTTTGACCTTCACTTGCTCACCCATGGCGGAGAGAGGGTGGGAAATGACAGAAAACAATCCTCCATGTTCTGTGTGTCACTGTAGACAGAACAAATGCCTCACACTGTTAACCTGACACATTGGACTGCATAGCATATACATTCATTATGGCGCAAGGTAATTAGAAGAATGAAAGCTTGTTCACAAAAAGAGCTATAAATAGTCTGAGATTTGGTTTGTCATCTTACTTGGTTGCTCCCAGCATCTCCAGTGAGCCTCAGCCTCCGCAGCTTCCCACCCTGCCCCTCCCACCTTACCCATGTGGAGGTACACCCTGGCCCCACACTGCTCCTTCCCAAAGCTGCCTGGACCCCAGAGCCTGGCCCTGAGGCTGGCATGACAGAGACCCACACAAAGGAGATACGTGACCTCAGAGGCATGGACACCAAATCCCTGGCATCCAGGC
The DNA here is from genome assembly GCF_020740605.2 of Lemur catta. Classification (NCBI taxonomy): domain Eukaryota; kingdom Metazoa; phylum Chordata; class Mammalia; order Primates; family Lemuridae; genus Lemur; species Lemur catta. The sequence goes on from NC_059131.1 coordinate 77,446,596, forward strand.
ATCTTGGGTGAAAAGAAGGATTGTGTTTACATCAGGGGAAGGGGCTGACCCAGATATGTTCTCTACCTTCCAACGACGATGTCCTTCCCACCTCTCTACGCAGGCGCACACACACACACACACACACACACACACACACACACACACACACACACACCCTGAACAAACCATGTTTCAGTCTTGTCTCAAAGTCAAGAGTAGATCCCTATATTTAGGTTCCATCAATTCAAAATTGCCTAAATTTTTTTGACAAGGGAAAAAAAAAAGACATTCATCCTACAAATCACAGTCAATGCTATTACAAGTCAGATATCTACGAGCTTTAACAATTGATGTAAATGTTGTAAAGTCTGAACAAAGATCCAAAATTATTTCCCAGGTTGAAGAAGGTGGGGAGGGAGAGGAAGCAGATGCCACTGAGACATTTGTAACCTGGAGGCTGAGGCCAAAGAGTGAGCTACCCTTGGGTTGGGGAGGGGCAGGGCCGGGACTGACCTCTAACCTGTGGCTAATGGGCTTTCATCTGTACTGTTTAGGACACTCGAGCATTTTTGTCTCCTTGAGCTCATAAAGTTCAAAATGAAAAACCTCACAATTATGTTTTCTGGTTTTAATGAAGCAAATGGGAATTTTTTTCCAACTTAACTATTAAGGTAAATTGCCAATTTCCTTTTTTAAGGAAAATAAAATCTGATCTTTAAGACAGAACTCTTACTAATACTTATTTGATAACAATATTTGGAAGTAATTTTTTATATATTTTTAGACATTTTAGACTACCAAAACAAAACCCTAAAATTACTTCAAAAGAGTCATTTTGCAAATTAAAAATACAGATCATTTTCAAAGGGCAAATCTCAAAAATCTTCTAATTAAAAAAAATAAATCCTAATTATTCTACAAACCCATCTAATCTTGATAGTATATACAGATATGTGTCCATGTATATAGGTACATATAATTATAAATATGCACGTATGCACACACACATATATATCCATACATTTATTTTTTTTTAATTGAGAGTCTGTTAAGAGCACATATGCTTAAGTCCAAATTAGCACTCTTTGAGTTCAAACTCTGCCATTTACTAATTGAATGAACTTGGACAAGTTCCTTAGCCTCCCTGTGCCTGAGTTAATTCATCTCTAAAATTGAGAAAAATAGCAGTACTTCTGTCCCTGCTACGTGGTAAGCACCATGTAAGTGTTTGTTAAGTGAATAAAATATCATTATGATGATAATTCTGTTAGAAACAATCTGATGAAGTAAGTACTACGATCTCCATTGTGCCAGATAAGGTGATCCAGGCTTAGAAGCCCCTATTCCATCGCAGTTCGGTGACACAGTTAATATGGTGTGAATTCCAACTCTGCCTAACCTCAAAGCCCCTGTTCTTTCCACTAAAGCACATCGCCACCTTTTCTTCAGATTTGTCAATGGATTTTTTTCATATGCATTCTTATATGTAAGGCTTAATTGTTTTTTTACTTGATATTTTTCAGACATCATAGATGCTCATTCTTTAATGATGATATGGCTTGTTCTTTAAGTTTGGTTTTTGAACTTGTATTTTATGGAGGTTTTTATTAATGAAAACAGACGAATCAATCTATTCTGACAGTATCTTCTCTTTTGTTGTCATTTAGGAAAGTCTTCTTAAGCTTGATGTCAACAATATTCTCATATTTTTTTCTAAAATATTTAGTTTTACTTTTCATATTTAAAATAATTCTCCATTTGCAATATATTTTTGCAAATAATGTGAGGTAGGGATCTTAATTTTGTCTTTTCAATCTCTTTTTTTCCCAGTTGTTCCAGCACCATTTATTAACAAGTTCTTATTTGGCATTCCAGCTCAAATATAGCCACACTATCCTGAGCTCCTGCGTCTGTGTGTGTATGTGTATGCTCACACGTGTGTGCACTGTCTCTGAGCTCCTGATTCTGTTCCAGTGGTCTATCTGTTAACCCTTCCAGGAGTACCACAATGATTTAGTCACTATAGCTTTATAATAAGCCTTGATATCTGTTTGTTCCTTTCCATTATTATTCTTTGATCTGCATGATTTCAATTTCCTTTTTTTTTTTTTGCCATTTCTCTGCTTTCTTTAGGGTTCAAATTTTTATTTCTAAAGTAACCTTTCTTAAATGATGCCTGTGAATGGTAAATAATCTTAATTTTATCTGAAAATATCTGAATTTCAACCCTAGTCTTATTATCACTAACTGAAATTCTACGCTGACAGTTTAGTTATCATCTTCTAGTCCACTTAACATATTATGCCAGTGTCTTTTTATTTCTTTTATTTATTTTTTCTTTTATTTATTTTTTCTTTTATTTATTTATATATTCTTTTACTTATTTTTGTGGCACCTGAGAAGTTTCCATTTTAAAGCTAGTTACACATTTAAAAGAATATTCATTAAATTATACCCAGCTTTTTGGTATCTGTACCAGGAGGACAGTCATGCTATTTAATCTACCACACTTCTGGAATCAGAAACCTAACAATGTCTTTATCATCAGATCACAGCCAGGTGCCATGCTGCAGGGGACATAATGAAAATTGTGGTGGGACTTTCAAAGACTAAGGTAGCCGTCTTCAACCTGTCTTTCAATCATGAATCCATGTTCAGTGATACATTTTACATGTGTTTTTATTTCTATGTGTATTATTTTGGCTTATGAAACAACTCTTAGATATTCTGCCATCAGCATTGGTTGATTATTCACAGCATTCAAAGGATAGAAAACAAAACACTTCAGGACCAAAAATTCTACACCTCCCCTCAGCCTCCTGTGCACACCCCTTTCATGGCTCTCTGGAAATTGATATTATCTTCGCCTCTCAAATCCAGATAGACCATTGTATCTTCAGAAGTAGGACCGGGTTTCACTTCACTTCGTATCCCTATAACCTGGAACAGTGACTAGCACGTAGAAAGAACACGCTTGTTGAATAAACGAAAAACAGAGAGGCAGGTAGAAAGTACAGGGATAAAGCGGCACAGCTGAGGCAGGAATCATGCAGCAGTGCCCTTACGGGTACCTTCGTCCCTCGGAACCCCCGGGAGATTAGTTCCAGGACCACCCTCCAATGCCAACCCCTGCAGATGCTCCAGTCCCGCAGCGGCTCTTCGGGCTCTTCGGAATCCAAGGACAGGAAAGTCGGCCCTCCGTGTCCGCGGGTTCCACGTCCCTCCTATACTGTATTTTCCACCCGGGGTTGGTTGAACCTGCGGATGCCATACCCAAGGATACGGAGGGCCAACTGTATATACCAAAATTCATTTCAGATGGAGAAACTCGTAACTGCTTGATTTTAAACATGAATTTTTTGAAGAAGGATATTGAAACTAAGACATTTGCTTTGCCAAGAATGAAAATGTAGCATTGTCCACGGACAGAAAAATACATTTCTGGGGTGACTTGAGCAGAAAACAGAATTTAGTTCAGAGGAGCAGAGCAGTGTAAGAAGAAGAGCTTGATAATATGGCGAGTGTCTCCAGACTGTAGAGGGTCACAAAACTGATTTCTGCACAGGAATTCTGATTTTATTCACTTAGGAAATTGAATCTGAGAAGTAGTATCAGCCTAACAACTCTGAGGAATTATTTAAGTATTAGACATAATATGAACACACATATTTGTTTGAAAATCACCCATACTGTTGCATATATCAAGAGTTCATTATTTTTTATTGACAAGTAGTTGTCCATTGTACAAATACACCACAATTTCTTTATCCATGAAACAGTTAATGAGTAATTCAGGTTGTTTCCAGTTTGGGGGTGTTACAAATAAACTGAGATGAACATTCATGTACAAGTTGTCATATGCACTATTGTTCCTGTTATTTTATTTCATAAATACATAGCAGTAAGAAGGCTAGATCATATGGCAGGAGTTTATTTACCTTTTTAAGAAAATGCCAAATATTTTCCAAATGATTGTATCATTTTATGTTTCTACCAGCAGAGTATGAAAGTTCTAGTTACTCCACATCCTTTTCAATAGTTAGGATGATCGGTCTTTTGAATTTTATGCATTCTGTGTATAGAGGTATCTCATTGTAGGTTTTAATTTACCCTCTGTAATAATTAACTATGTTGAGTACTTTTTCATGTTCTTACTTGCTATCTATATACCTCTGTAATGAAGTGTCCATTAAAATCTTTTCCCCATTTTTATTGAAATTTTTTGTTTTCATATTAATCAATTTTGAGACCTCTTCATATTCTGAGTACAAGTCTTTTTTTCAGATATATGTTTTGAAAATATTTTCTCCCAATCTGTGGCTTGTCCTTTCTTTCTACTAACAGTGTTTTTTAGGGAGAGTAAGTTTTTAATTTTGATGAATTCCAATTTATCAGTTTTTCTTTCCTTTTACGGATAGCGATTTTGCTTCATATCTAAGAAATCTTTGAGGCAGTCACAAGAATTTTTTCTTTTGTTTTCTTCTAAAAGTTATAAAGTTTTAGGTTTTACATTTATGACTATAATACATTCTGAGTTAATTTTTTCCCATGGGTCAGGCCAGGCACAGTGGCTCACACCTGTAATCCCAGCACTCTGGGAGACCCAGGGGGGAGGATGGCTTGAGGTCAGGAGTTTGGGATATATGGGTCAAAGTTCACCTTTGGAGGTATGCAAATCATGTTTGTTTCAGCATGATTTGTTGAAATGTCTACGTTGCTTTAATATACAGATTTCTTTAATTTTTTGGTTCAATTAAATATATCAGTCTTTTTTGTTTTCTCCTTTGCTGTTATGCTTGGAAAATTCTTCTCCACCTAGAATTGAAGTAAATTATATTTTCTCCCAGGAATTTTAAATTTCCTCTTCATCACTTTTCTATGTTCATGGTTTAGTCCAGTTAGAACTTACTGTGGTAGAAAGTGATATAGATATAGATACAGATATAGATAGCGCTGTTGGTTAATGTATTAGTATAATTAAGAATCCTACCAGATTCCACACACAAAAATGGTTCCAGTTGGTTTTAAAAGTTATATGGAAAAACTAAAACTGAAAAAACAAGAACACGTAAGTTTTAGTTATGGTGGGATGGAATTGAGACATGAACTATTACTACATAAACAAGAAGATGTAAAAATTATAATAGAATATCAAATGTAAATTCATTGTTAATACATTTGGAAATATTAAACAATCTAAGAAAATATAAAATGATAAAATTTGCCAAAAAAGTTGAAAAACTGAATATAAAAATAAACGTGAAAGAAATCAGAACTGTTTTTAAAGAATTACCTCCACAAAATGCTGTAGGTCCAGGTAGCATTGTGAGAGAATTCTTTAACAAAATTCAAAGAAGTTCCATGGTACATAAACTGAGACAGAGCACAGAAAAAGATGAAAAGTTTCCTAGTTATTTTTGCAAAGCTAGTATGACCTCAAAAACAAAACTACAGGTTATTCGCAATTGTGCATATGAATGTAAAAAATCCTAAACCATATTAGATGATCAAATCAGTCAAATCTAGAGAAAAGTTAATGTGCCATACCCAGTTGGGCTTTATTCTAGAAAGTGATGGGCAGTTCATTACCAGAAATCTAGTAATATTAAACCTTAAAAATCCTTAAAGATTTATTTTTCAAACTTTTTAAATTTCAATGTAATTGTAGACTCACACACATTTGTAAGAAATAATACAGAATAATAATGTAGAAATAATATGCCCAGTTTTTCTAGTGTAACATCTTGCCTAACGATAGTACAGTATCACAAGCAGGAAATTCATATTGATAAAATCTATTGCACTTCAGATTTACACACACTTTTTGTTTGTTTAGTTCTATGCAATTTTATCACAAGTGTGGATTCACACGACTACCACCACAGTCAAGATCCAGAACAGTTCTACAATAAAATTCTCTACCTTTTATAGACCGAGCCACTTCCCATGGCAACCACTAATCTGCTATTTCTATGATTTTGTCATTTCTTTGTCAAGAACGTTACGTAAATAGAACCATAAAATGTGTAACCTTCCTGAGATTGGCTTTTTTCACTCAGCATAATTCCTTGAGATCTATCCAAGTTTTTGGTTGTATCAACAGTTTGTTCCTTTTTATTGCCAAGTGGTATTCCATGGTATGAATGTACCACAATTTGTTTTAACCATTCACTTGCTGGAGGACTTACGAATTGTTTCTAGTTTGCAGCTACTATGTATGAATAAAGCTGCTGCAAAAATTTATGTACAAATTTTTGTTTGATCATAGGTTTTCATTGTTTAAATGTTAAAAAAAAAGTGCAATTGCTGGGTCAGATGGTTTGCCTATGTTTAGTTTCATAATCAACTGCCATACTCATTTTCATGTTACCTTTCCACTAGCAATGTGTGAGTTTTCCAGTTTCTCTGCATCCACATTGACATTTGGTGATATCACTGTTTTTTATTTTAGCCATTCCTCTAGGCATGTAGTAATAGCTCCTTGTGATTTTCATTTTAATTTTCTTAATAACTAATGATACTGAAAATCTTTTCATGTGCTCATTTGCCATCAGTATGTCCTCTTCAGTGAAATGTCTATTTATATCTTTTGCCCATTTTCTAACTGGATTGTTTGTTTGCAGATATTTTCTACCAGTCTGTAGCTTGTCTCTTCATCTTCTTAATAGGGTTTTTGCAGAGCAGAAGTTTTATTTTTCATGAAGTCCAATTTATCAATTTTTCCCTTTATGAATTGTGCTTTTGATGTCATGTCTAAGAACTCTTTGCCTGGCCCTAAATCTTGCAGGTTTTCTCCTGTACTTTTTTTTTAATTTCATACTTTACATTTAAGCTTGTGATCCATTTTCAGTTAATTTATGTATAAGGTGGAAGACTTAAGTAGAGATTCATTTTTTTGCATATGGATGTCCAATCGCTCCAACATCATTTATCGAAAAGGCTATCCTTTCACTACTGAATTACTTTTGCACCTTTGTCAAAAATCAGTTGAGTATATTTGTGTAGGACTATTTCTGGGTTCTCTATTCTTTTTACTGTTATATCTTTATCCCTCTGCCAATACCACACTGTCTTGAATTACTATGTAGTGGGCCTTGAATATCTTCCCACTTTATTCTTCTACAGAATTGTTTTTAACTATTTTGGGGGGCTGTGCATTTCCATATAACCTAAACCTGTTTTTGTCTATAAAATCCATTTCCGGAGATTGATAGAAATTGCATTAAACCCATAGATCAATTTGGGGAAATTTAATATCGCTACTGTTAAGTTTTATGATTTATGAATATTATATGTCTCTTCATTTAGTTAGGACTTCTTTGATTTTATTCATCAGCAGTTCATAATTTTCATCATAGAAATCCTACACATATTATGTTAGATTTATAACTATTTCATTTTCTTGATAGCAATTATACATTATATTGGGTTTTGATGTTGGTTTCTATTTGCTTGTTATTAGTTTATAGAAATACAATTAATTTTTCTATCTTGTATCATATAACCTTGCAGAAATCACTTACTAGTTTCGTGAGATATTTTTGTGATTCCTTGAAATTTTCTGCATACACAATAATGTCAACTACAAATAGGGACAGTATTTTTTTCTCTTTACAAATGCATGCCTTTCATTTTTTTATTGCACTGGTAGAACTTCCAGCACCATATTGAATAATAGTGAAGAAAGCAAACATCCTTCCTTGATCCTGATTTTAGGGGAAAGAATTCAATCTTTCATTATTATGAAAGTATGATGATAACTATAGGTTGTTTATAAAAAATCTTTATCAAATTGAAGTAGTTCTCCTCTATTCCTATTTTTCCTTCTTTTCTTTTTTTCCTTTGAGACACTGTAGCCTCAAATTCAGGCTCAAGTGATCCTCCTGCCTCAGCCTCCCAAGTAGCTGGGACTATAGGCATGTACTACCACACTGGGTTAATTTTTCTATTTTTTGTAGAGACAGGGGCTTTGCTTTTGCTCAGGCTGGTCTTGAACTCCTTGCCTTAAGCAATCCTCCTGCCTCGGCCTCCCAAAGTGTTAGGATTACAGGCATGAGCCACTGTGCCCAGCCTATTCCTGTTTTTCTGAGAGTTTTAATCATGAATGTAATGTATTAGAATATGTCAAATAATTTATCTGCATTAATTGATATAATCATATCATTTTTCTTTTTAGCTTGTTGATATGGTAGATTACATTAGTTGATTTTGGAATGTTGAACCATCATTGTACACCTAGAAGAAGTCCCATGTGGCCATGGTGTATAATTCTTTTTTGCTGATATTTTGTTGAGGGTTTTTATGGTTTATGACTAGGTTTATGACTTAGTTTATGAGAAATATGTAATTTGGGGGGTTTTGTCCTCTTTTTGTCTAGTATTGATATCAGGTGTTGATACTCACCTCATAAAGTAAGCTGGAAGTGTTCTCTCTTCTCCTATCTTCTGAAAAAGATTGTGCAGAATTGGTGTTACTTCTTTAAATACTTCAAAAAATTTCCCATTGAAACTATCTGGGCTTGGAGATTTCTTTTTTGAGAGCTTTTTATCTACCAATTCAATGCTCTAATGGTGTATGACTATTCAGATTGCCTATTTCCTCTTAGGTGATTTTTGGTAGTTTTTGGTATTGAGAAATTAGTCCATTTCCCTGAAGTTGTTGAAATTATGAACATAAAGCTTTTATAGTACTTCCTTACTTTTTTATGGCTCCAGAATCTGTCACAATATCCCTCATGTCACTCCTGTTATTAATGATATTTTTCTCTCTGATTATCTTTTGTCAGTCTTCTATAGGTTTATCCCCCCAAAACTCACTTTTTGTTTCATTGTTTTTTATCTATTGTTTTCTTTTTTAATTTCATTGACTGCCACTCTTATCTTTATGATTCCTTTCTTTCTGCTTGTTTTCTGTGCATTTTGTCTTCATTTCCTAGTTTTTTATTGTAAGGATTTACATTATTAAATTGAGACCTTCCCTCTTATCCAATGTACACATTTAATGCTATTAATTTTCCTCTCAGAACTGCTTTACCTGTATCCTACATATTTTGATATTTTATATTTTTCTTTCATTGAGTTCTGTTTTAAAAAAAAAAATTCTCATGCTTTCTCTTTTAGACATCATTTTATACATGTGTTTAATTTCTAAGCATTTCAAGATTTTCTTGTCTTTGTATTACTGATTCCTAGTTTGACTACATAATGATCAGAGGACATGATCTGCATGATTTCATTCTTTTAAGAAAAGTTATTTTTTTTAATCACTCAAGCTCGGTCCATCTTGTTGAATATTCCCTGGGTTCTTGATATATACTCCTATTGTTTTATTGTATTGTTCAGTTTTTCTACAGCCTGGCTGATTTTCTTTCTTTTAGTTCTATCAGTTACTGAGAGTGGGCTGATGAAGTCTGCAACTATAATTGTGGATTCATCCGCTTCCCTTTGCAGCTCTATCAGTTTTGCTTCATGTAGTTTGAAGCTTTATGTAATTGGTGCATACAAATTTAGAATCATTATGGCTTCTTTGTGGATTGACCTTTTAACATGATGCAATGTTCCTCTTTGCTCTGAAGTCTACTTTATCTCATATTAATATAGTCACTCTTAACTTTATTAAATTAATGTTTGCATAGTACATATTTTTCCATACTATTACCTTCAATCTACATATGTTGTACTTGAAGTGAGTTTCTTGTAGATAGCATTTTGTTGAGTCATATTTTTAAAAATCCACTCTGCCAATTTCTGTCACTTAATTGATATATTTGAACCATTTTCTTTTGAGGTAATTATTAATATGATAAGACTTAAGCCTGAAATTTTATTATTTATTTTCTATTTTTTTCTCAGTTTCTCATTCCTCTGTTTCTCTTTTCTTGCCTTCTTATGGGATACTTGCATATTTTTTCAGCATTCCATCTTGATTTATTTATACTGTTTTTGAGTATACCCCTTTGTATAGTTTTCTTAGTGGTTTCCTCTCAAAGTTTGATTTTAAAAAAAGTGTTGATAAAGTGAAATTAAAAGGCTATTCTCCCAATATAATAAAAAGTATTATAAAGTAATTAAAATTGGATATCACAGAAAAACATAGAAAGCATCTCTTTAAAGTCATGGCAATACAAGAATGCTTATCATCATTAATATCTAACTTTTTCCAAAATTTCTAGCTAGGAAATTAAGACAAGAAAATGAATAAAATATATCATACCTGGAATAGAGGAGATAAATTTATCTATTTCTTCTTTTATTCATATAATTTTATTTATTCCTAAAAAACCAAGGAAAGAAATTAAAATTTTGTGAATTCATAAGATATTTCAGTTTGTGACTGAAATATTTTTCTATACTTCCACAAAATAAATTTATGGAAAGAAAAACTTTTCTACAGCCAAAAATTTAGGAGAAAATATAAAGTTCACAGTAGAAAAAAATAAAATTCCTAAGAATAAATTTATAAATGTTTTATTTTTAAAACCCTCAAAATGTTACTGACTTTGTTAAAATAAGATCCAAAAAAGCAGCGGGATGTACCATGATTTTGATTAAAAGACTATTTGCAAATAATTTAATAATTCCAAAATCAAATAATACACTTACTAGGAATTCAATAAAATTTTTAACGAGACAAAATTATTCCACAGTAAGAAATGAGTAAGAATGGCCAAGAATATCTAGAAATACCAAAATAATGAAAGAAGATTTAATCTACCTACCACTTAAGTATCTTAAAAAGTTGTAATAATTAAAACATTGTGAAGTTGGGCCTAGAAGAGCCAGGCTAATTAAAATCATGAGGTAAAGCTTCAGAATAAAATGTAAAATATATAAATGTTTAGTGAATTATAAAAGTTGTATTTCAAAACAGTGGGAAGATCTGATCATTTAATTAAAATGTTCAAAACAGTTGACATAGAATAATGGCACAGTGTAGTTTTTTCATAAATTAAATTTCCTTTGAATTGGGGAATATTTGTCTTTCCTTATTTTTTTCCTTAATGAGAATATTTTGTAATAAAGTTTGTAAATAACATTTTTCTTAAAAAAAAAGCCTTCACATTTATTTATTAAATCTACTTTTATTATAGTAGCTTCTTTCTATTTTAACTCATGGTTTGCTTTGTTCTTATTTTCTTAATCTTAATATGAATAACTTGTGTTATTGTATTCTTTCTTGTTTAATATCAATAGCATTTTATACTACAAATTTATATCTAATTAGAACTGTGGCAACATCCCATAAATTTCAATATATGTGGGGTTTTATTGTAATTATTTATTAACTATTCCATAACCACCATTCTCCCTGCCCCTTTGGCATGCATTATGTGTCTTGTTATTTATTTAAAATGATAAGGTTTTTATGAGTATTTATTTACATTTTTGTTTTTCACTTCTAATTTTATTGTACTGCTGTCAGAGAATGTGTAAGAGAATTTATTTTGTGAACTACATTGAGGTTTGCTTCGTAACGAATATTTAAATAGTCCATAGGCACTTAAAAACATGTAGTATAATTATGTATCTGTTACATGACATTAGTTTCATGATTTAGACTTTCTATACCCATTAATTTTTTGCCTATGGTCTGTTAAATTCTCATAAAAGTAAGTCAAATTCTCTCACTTCTGTTGATTTTTAGTCAATTGTCACTGTGTTTCCAACAATATTTATTTGTATAATTTGATGCTATGTAGTTCTATTCATAACCTTTTACAAGCATTACTTTCTTTGGTGATTACACCTTCAATTTTTAAAAGAAAAAGTGTTCCTCTTTGTTTAACATCTGTGCCTTTGCTTTCAAATATGCTCTATCTGACATTGATAGGGAACATTAATTCATTTTCATCTATTGTCATAAGAAATATGCTTTATTCCTTTTTGTTATTATATTCTCTTTTTACTTAATTTTCCCTTTTATTTTTCTCTTTTTGGCAATGTAAGCTATGGTTTATTTGATTAATTTTTCTAGTGATTTTGAAGTTACAGATCTTAGTGTGCTACTGATATCTTTAAAACAACTTTCTGGCCTTGGGGTCCTACCATTGGCTGTATCAAGCACTAAGAAATGCTTGGGGAATCTGCTGCTCTGCTGCTGGATGCAACCACGCCTGATCTCCCAGCCCAGTGATTTTAGATGCTGTTATTTCAAAGCTGGAAGAGTGGGCACTTCCCATCTTATTTATGACCTGTTCTTGCCCCTTGAAACTGGGGCAATTAGATTTCTTCCAGAATTTCTACTTACATTTTGTTGAAACACACTCCTTTCTATATAAGGCAAAATGAGAGCTTTTTCTTGGTGTCTTTTTCAAATGCAGCCCAGCTGTACAACATCTAACTTGAATTTCTGAAAATTTCTGTAATACTACCTTATAATTGCCGGCAGTGATTTTTCTCCCCACCTTGTCTCCTATTTTTATAGTCTTTTATTCATATTAATTGGTCTCTGTGGACGAGGAGTTGATGTCTCTGCTCAAGGTGGCTCTTTATCTAGCTAAGGCCAATCCTCGATTGTGGAAGAAGGCACACTATGGAAGAGTTTTAAAGATGACAGATTACATTTTGAGCTTCTAAAAAAATCTCTTACTTAAAAACATATAATGTCGTGTGTCACTTGATGAGAATACTTTCTGAGAAATGTGTCATTAGACAATTTTGTCATGATGCAAACGTCATAGACTGTACTTCCACAAACCTAGATGGTGCATACCCTACCATACACTAGGTTATGGGGTGTATCCTGTTGCTCCTAGGCTACGATCCTGTACGGCATGTTACTGCACTGAACACTGTAGGCAATGGTATTTGTGTATCTAAGCATATACAAATATAGAAAAGGTACCATAAAAATATGGTATTACAATATTATGGGATCACTGTTGTATATGTGGTCTGTTGTTGACCAAGACATCCTTACACATGCATGATTGTATCACAATGTACATAACCTGAATATAAGAACAACCTAAGAATATGGGTTTAGTATCTGAATATAGATACAATTTATTCATCTTCATATGTTTAAATCTAATATTTAAATTCATGAAGAAATTCTTATTTACCTCATATTTCTCCATGAGAGTATTTTTTAAGATAAAATGAAGTACCATGAAATGATTAAATCTCGTAGTAGGAACAAGGATAGTATTCTTAAGTCATCACAATTAAAATTTAACATATGTAATTTTATATATTCTCTCTAATTTCTCTAGGTTAATTTAAATGATAAAATCTCATTACCCTATTTGCTATTTATTTTTACAGTCTTTTAAAGGGAATACATATACCTTAGCTTAAGAGCATCCTTAACTTCGAATTTATATATTTTACAAAGGCCATGTGTGTTGTATCTCAAAAAGCCTACTGTATTTAAGTGCCTGTCAACATAATAACTCTGTTATAATGAGATTTATCATTCTGACAATTTTCTTCACCCAGGTCAAAATGTAGCAGACAATGTTTCTTCTGGGCTGCAAATTTTCTTTGGAAATGATTATAATTGAGCTCTTTTTAAAGTAACTCTCACCTCTTCTCATATCTTACACTGTTTGCAAACCCAAAATAACCATATATTGAAACAAAACCAAAACCAAAACAAAATAGTTCAAGTTCTTACCTTCATACTTCTAACTGAAGTTTAATTTTTGTCTAATGTTTTTGAATTATAAAGGTTAGAAGTTTGTAACCTTCAGTATAATTTTATTTTATACTTCAGTATAAAGTTTATTTTCCTATGATTAATTCACTCTAGAATGACATGCACAAAATAATACAGTCGTAGTAAACTTTGGAAGGAAACTTGGAAGTCATTTTGTCAAACTATCTTATTTATAGATGAGAAACTTGGGCCCGGAGAAGTTCTATGCTTTGTATAATGAAAGAACCATAATGTTAGTAGCATTTGTGTTTTCCAAGCAAAACAGGACTAGGCAGAAAGTTGAATTGGTTCCCTGAATAATTCAGATCAAAAGAAGCTGAGGTATCTGAATTCAAAAAGCCAGATTGTATGTTTGCCCTCAAGTATCAGGACAAATTTTATTTGTAGTTTCACATACCCGCTCTACTTGCATGCTTTCTGATTAAACACTTACTCAATGATGACTATTTAAGCATAAGAAATTCAATACTCATTTTCTCTAACATTTATTAACCATTTATATGTGCAGACACAGAGCTGAGTGCTATATATACTTCATGTCTTTTAAATCCCAAAATTCCATAAGGGAGGCAATATCATTATTCCCATTTTACAAAAGTAAAAATTCGGAGCTCTTATATGTGAGAAAATTTAAGTACTTTGCTCAAGTGTATACATCTAGTAAGAAAGCTAGATGCTCAAAAAAATAACTTATACATCTGACTCCAAACTGTACCCCCCCAAGCCTAGATGCAAACCTTGCTTGGTGAAAAATTTGTGGGCAATGCTGTCCCCGCTCGGCGGAAGCTTCCCTTGGATCTCTTTACCGTGCTGTTGGTCTGTTCCCCAGCCCTTCCTCTGTGAGCCCTGCTTTTCATGCCTGCGGGGGGGCCTTTCTTCAGAGAACTGCCCCGGAGGCTCCTGGTGTCCCCCACCAAGGACTGATCCGGCCGGGTGGGAGCGTGAACCGCCTCCCTCACCCCAAGTCCGTCCATCTCTCTGGCCGGTCTCATACTCGAGAGCTCCCCGCGGGTCAGGTGAGGCTGCTGCTTTGCTTGACATGAATGACACCCTAGCGTGTCTGCCCCTTTCCCTGGCCTATCCCCTCCCCATTACTTCCTCAGCCTCTCCTGGGAGCCCTCCCTTCATGCATCGATCACACACACATCCTCACGGCACGTCTGCTTCTCAAGATCCCAACCCGAGATGCTCCTGCTTTTATCCCAGATGCTCCGAAAATGGGGCCCTGGCGGTCAGCACAGGGCCAGACCCCACCGTTGTCATTTTTGCATCCTGTTCTTCTGCTGGCTATCAGAGAAGCGTTCCAGTATCATAAAGGAATAGTTTGTGAAGACCGTATACTCTTCTTTGAGCCCCGAACAGGGAAGCTTGTTTGGGTAAAAGTTTTCAGAAATGATTACGTATTTTCCCTCTTTGGCTTTGCACAATAAAACATTCAGTGCTTTGACTTTCCGTTTTCTCAGCACAAATTAGAGTTGTGTCCGACGTGACTAGAGAACTGTAAAATTAGTATCTATTCCTCCTTTATGTTCGCCCAGGCTGGCCCTGCCCCTTGCACAGCCCTTCGGAGGGTGGGTGCTCTGACGGGCAGCGTCTGGCCCAGTGGGCAGCAGTGCGTGTCTGTGCCCAGCCACCCTATGGGCTGGCAGGGGTGGGGGGATGCTGACTGTGCCCCTGCCCCTGCTTTCCAGGCTCGCGCAGCCCCCCAGCCCCTGGGGAAGAACACGTCTCCTTCGCTTGATGAATGATGTCCTCTAGCCCTGCCTCTGTGTGTGCGTCTAGTTTCATCTCCTGCGCTCTCTGCCTTCTATATAATCTCCCTCGCTAAGAAATCATCCATATTTCCTCTAACCCATAGTGACATCACCTTTGCTTATGGTCAGAGATTTACTTCCAGGTGAATCCATCCACAGGGATTAATGTAATCCTTTTCCAGAATCCTGGAAGAAATCTATTTCCCCAACTTGAAGAACTGAAGCAGGGACAGTGGCCGCACATTCGACTCATCCAAGTGGCCAAGTATAATTTAAAATTGGTCAGGTTGTTTGGTGATAGTTGATAAACTCTGGGTGGGTGTTGCCTTTCAAAATAAACACCTTTGGTCAGGGACCTCAGAGCCCTACTGCCCTGAAGCCATACTTTTCGCCTCCAGGGAGGAACCGTGCCATCCCAATTGGAGAATTCCGTTCCCCTGATTAGACGTGCGGGTGTTTGGCACTCACGCGGCTGCACTAAGTAGACACAGAGGGACTGCCGGAGTCCGGAGGGAACTTACCCAAGTATCACCTGGTCCAGCCCCTTGCTTGACAGAGACTCAGAGATATGAACAGACCCCTGAGGCTCCTTTTTTCTTATTATGACATATTTGGCATCATAAAAAGGAAACTATGAAAACAGAGGCTAGGAGACTACTGCAGTTTCTCTTCCAACTCACCATGGTGGTCAGTCTACCCCAGTGGTCAGTCTACACCAGGGGTCGGTACAGGTGTGTCAAAGGGCTAATGCTGAGTAAGAAGTCAGAGATCTCTCTGTTTGGTTGTGTTCAGGTGCCTACAGGTTTCAAAAGAAATTATTTAATCATGTCTCATATGGAAGCTCAATTTAAATACCAATTCTCTTTATTTTGCAAATGGAATAAACCTACCAGTAAGAGGATTTACACCCAAGACTACACTGTCATTGACATTCAATCAGGCTTTCTTAAATAAAGTAAATGGAGAATTCAAGGCAACCAATTTTGATTTGAGTAAAAAATCTATAAATATCGTCTTTTCCTGGGAGGCATTTAAAAGCAAGCTGGGGAGAGAAGACAGCCACAGGCAGACAGGGCCCCTAGAGTGCAGTGGTGAGTGGCCCGAGGCTGGTGGAGCCACAGAGCCAGGGGGCTCAGAGAAGGGGATGTCACTGGTCAGAGGAGTCAGACACAGTCACATAGAGGTCAAGTTTTCACTGGATGGGCCAAGTCAGAGATGATATGCACATTCTAAGTCAGGGTTATTTGGCCCTGGTCTCTTAATAAATAGTTACAACTGCCAAGTGACAATACTTATTCTGCTGTGATAACAATCTATTGCTATCTGGGAAATGTCTGAAATTTTAAGTCTAAGCAAAGATTTGTAGATTTTACAAGGGTTTAAGCCATTCAGTCTCTGCTTGTTGAGAAATTTCTATGTGGATGTCATTTTCATGCTGAGACAAACTGGCCATGCAAGATTTATCAGGTGCTTTTCTCTCCCCATGTCCACAGCCTTATGAGGGAGACAGATCCATAAACTGCCCCTTAAATGCCCTGTGATCAACACAGCCTAGTCAGCAGAGCCAGAGTGAAGGTCTCTGCAGTGGAGGGGAAGGTAGAAGAGAAAGCAGCCCACTCCGGCTGGGGGAAGCAGAGGGTGTTATAGAGCAGGTGTTTTAACCCCCTCTTAGGTAGCAGTGGAGAAGAGGCTAAGTCAGAGGGAAGGGCACACAAAGACCTGGGCACAGGTACCTGAAATCCTGATTTTTGAAGCCCCAGGTATGTGGATATAAAACTTGCTTCTTTAGGCTAAATGTGCATCTGTGCACATGAACGAAATAATTTTGTGTCATGGGAGCATGAATTTCTCATAATTTTTTGCCTTGGTAAATTTAGATGTGTTACTGTGCATTCTGTTCAATTCAATTATGCCACCAAATAATGCAAATTGATTTACTACAGTCTAAAATGGGGATTTTACATTCTTCGGCTGGTAGTCTTCAAAAATGTTAATACTTAGACTTTTACCCTTTAAGCTTGGTAAGGAAATACAAAATGTGTGTTTCCAGTAATAAAATAAAAGGAGAGTCTTCTCGGTAGGCACCACTTCAACCTGCCCCAGTCCAACAGAGGGCCACACATAACTTCCCTTCTCAGGCTTCGGAACTCACATGTCCTCAGATGAATACCAACGAGGGACAAAAACCCTTTTGTGTCAAAGCTCCACAAATGTGGAATCAGTTACCAGTCGATTTAAGAACAATTGGAAGCTTTTCCTGTTTTAAGATGGAACTGAAACAATACTTCGTGATGACTAGAAGTTGTCATAATTGTTTTAATTGATGTTATTCTTGTGTTATCTCGGTTTATTGTGTACTTATATGCATTTGCTTATCGCAGGTCAGGCTTGGAAATGGGCTTTCAGCTCCACTTACACAGTTAGCAAATCAATCACGGCATGTATGTCTACTTCTCAGCCCCGCTTGTTTATATCAGATGGGCCTGCCATATGTAGTCTCTATACATTTCATGCCCGCATGTTTATATCACACAGATAATCCATCTGAGATTGATTTCAACTTCACTTTTAAGTCCGAGGGACCGACAGAGCAAATATGTGTCTTGAAATACAGGCTGAAGTTGTTATTTTGCCATAGGAGAACAAAAAGAGCTAATTTTTTTTAAAACTCTTTGTTATGGATCTATTTAAAGTGATGTTCCTGTGGCTTGTGACTAGAATTTGCTGGAGAAGAAAGTTGCCATCAGAACGCTGCAGTTCTCTAATTTCACACTAGGCATTTCTCATCTCAGCCCCCACTCCCAACTCCCCCTACCAGCACTAAAAGCAAAAACATGGTATAAACAAAGCCACAGAGACAATCACTTGCAGAGCAATGCATTTTAACATCAAGCATTTATATCATGGCTGATGGAGAAATGGCATGTTCAATTTACACTCTATTTATAAATGATAAACATCTATACACACATTCCTACCTGTCTTTCATATCCCTATATCCAAAACGTGGCAAATAAACCAACAAATATGCAAGGAGAAATGAGAGAGAGTGTGTGTCATTGTTGCATCTATTCCATTTACAAACTTACAAGCCACAAATACACATTGGGGAAATGTGTTTTTCTCAGAGCTCCAAATAATGTTGATGTGTTAATTCATATATAATCACAGCCATGTGGCCGCTCTTGCCACAAGGCACCGACTTTGTAGCTCTCGAAGGGGTGTACTCTTGGTAGTGCACAGAATTGGGTGGACAAAAACAGACTTTAGAGATCTGCTGTCTTTGCACCATAAATTATTTCATCATCCAAATTGAAAAGTAATCTCCCATATACTAGCATTTGGACTTTCAGAGGAATAAAGCTGTGTGAAGAACAAAGTATCTCCTTTAAGGGATGGGCCCTTAGATGTTGCCTGGTTCTTCTATTTCATTTAATGAATATCCAAATCCAAACATTACTCAGGGTAGTGGCTTGTAAGCAAATCTTCTGGGGGACAAAGGGGGATTGCAGTGTGCAAATAGTATGAAAAAACCTGAAAAAGCTATTAGGGTCCATTGTGTCATTCCAGCTGCTACACAGACATACTTAGTCCATGTGTCAAAAATGCTTACTAAGTTTTTCTCTTAGAGGAAAATAAGCCCTAAGTACACAATAGCCTTTGTCTCTTTCAAAGCTGGATAACGCGAGGGCTCTGCACATCTGTATTGAAGGTACCCGCCGTCCTGCACCTAATTCTCTAACTCATGCTCCGAATGGCTTGCCTCTAATATCTCTGGGTGCCACACAACCAACCGACAGGGGCCACGCAAAGCTCTGTGCTGGGCATTCAGGCAGATGCAGCTTCAGTACCAAGTGCCTTGGGAATGTTCCTCGTTCCTTTCCACAAGCTGTGCTTTCTGAATTCTCTGGAGTCATAGCATACATTCGGGGTAACAGACCAAATGGACACAACTGACCCAAAAGGCTCTACAGTGGTCCAGATGTTTAAATCACAGTTGTAGATGATGATGAGGATGATCAATTAACTACTAAGGACAAGAAACCAATGTTTAGAAAGTTGTAAAGTTATCTCAATTAAAGTTAAAAATAAGCAGGGCTTAGGAAAAACTACAAAAGCCATAGTAGTCTCTAGCCCATGGCCCAGAGACAATGCAAGAGCCCAGGTATCTTCAGTCTCAGCACAGCACTCTTTACGCCATGCCACACGTTCTTCACCACGCACACATGCACAATCCCTCTACAGAGATTTTTCTAAATGAGGTTCCATGAAGAAAACAAATTATACCCATTAAATTATATGTTGACACATGTGGATACCAATTGATTATATACATTAAAACTCAACAACAAATTCATCAGTGGAAAGACATACAAATGATTTCTCATGACCTGAGACTTTTTGTTCATTCTAACCTGAGTCCATAATTATTTAAGACCACCAATGTCCTGCAAAAAAGTGTTTGTGAAGATTCCCAAAAGAGCCCTCTTTTTTTTTTTTTTTTGGTACCTACTGTGGTTCAAATTGCATCACAATACTATTTCTCATGGTAAGTGTTCTATTCAAATATCAAAGTATTCTACTGCAGATCTATGATGTCACCAAAATTATCTATTTCCAATCATTCATTGGCAAGAATTCTTTGGATTTAGGGACTCCATCTTGTGAGTGGAACCCAAGAGTAACATCACAGATGAGAAAAGCCAACATCAAAAATTTTGTATGAGAGTTTACCACTGGTAGAGAAGTAAGTGTTGGCTATGCGTGGCTATAGAGCAAGTGCATGCAACTACAGCCCTTTTGGTGTTTATGACAGATAACCTAATGAAACTTAGTGAAAAACAGAATCGGTGGCTTAGTAAAAATTTAAAACACATAGGATGTTTTATTAAATACCAACTATGTTTTAATATACATCAGTGGCAGAGAGTTTTAACAAATAGCAATGATTTTCTTTTAAACAGATAATACCATAACTAGATTAGTACTATAAACTCAAACTCCATGTCAGAAAAACCCAGCTGCAACTGTAAGGAAAAGAAACGGAGCCAGCCAGAGGGAAGGGACTTGGCCCCCTGTGTTGCTCTTCTTATCCAGACCTATGTAGTAGACGGTTTTCCCAGCTTTGCATGGGGGGTGGGGGTGTGTGCAGGAAAGAGGATAGCTGTGAGTTGATTGGACTCTGCTGAGACTGGAGAAAATCATTCATTTACTCATTTATCAAAAATTTATTGAATCCACCTGATGCAGGAACTTTGGTAAGTGCCAAGGATATAAAAAATGCGTGAGACAACCCTTCTCTTGAAACCAGCTCATCATCCTCTTGGGAGGAGTAACAAGTATTTAAAACAAATAACTACAATACGATGAGATTTTGTCTGGGGGTCAGGGGCCATAGGAAGCATTATAAAGATGTTACCTGAATCTGAAAGGTTTAAAAGTAGATCTCAAGGTGGCTGGGTGGGAGGAAAGCATTTCAAGCAGAAGTGATTCCAAGAAAAGCTCGGGGGCCTGGAAAATACAAACACATCTGGTGAATTTAAAGTTGCTTAAGTATGAGATTATGATTGGCTTTTACTTTAATCTTTACGCTTTGGGTATTTTCCAAATGCTACGCGATAAACTTTTATCATTTGTATACTCAAAAGAAAAAAGAGTTAATGCTCCAAAATCAAAGAAACTTTGGCAAGCAATAAGCTGCATAAGTTTGGTTTTTTTTTTCTGTAGACAATACTGAGTCAATAAGGGGTTTTAAAAAGGAAATTTGGATGGTCAGAGTTGCAATTTAGTAGATGAAGCTGGCATCAGCAGCAAGAGGTAGATGTGGTAATAATTCCCAGAAGCTATAACGGACTTGGCGTTGCCTAGATTTATAAATCAGAAATTTAGAAACATTTTATTTAATTTTTAATGCCAAAAGTAACTTCTGTAAGACTATCTAAACAAATGTTCTTTTAAAAAATTCAAGTATCTCCTGACTTGGGTCTCAGAATTTCTAACCAAATACAGTTAAAATCCTGTTATTAATCTTGAGTGTAGTACAAAGATTATCTGATAAAATCTGATCCCAATCTATTCTTAAGGACTTATTTCTTTCAATAATATAAAGCCTATTATTTATCAATGTATGTTGAAAAGTATACAAAGCTAGCAAATACAACAGTACATTGTTTAAAAGGGCACTTCCTGGTTCATGTTCATATGCAGCATACTTTTCTGTATGATAATCTTCTGCTTAGCGGTGGGGAGATGACCTTGGTTGTTGACAGAACCTGGGAAGTAATTCAGACTCTATTTACTATGAAATGCAATAATGGAATATGTAGTATCCATAGTTATGAATAAAATCTTATCTTTGAAAAACCTATTTGGAAATTCAGAATTATTTTGAAATATGCTATTTTCACAAAGACATCCTAGTAAGATTAACGTAGTAAGCATTAAAGTACTTTTATTTCTTATGAATGACTCCAATTTATTTTAATGAACAATTGGCAATTGAAAGAGTTTAAAATAAATATAAATATATGAATATCATAGGAATTCCTAAAGTCGTTTCACTGCTTTCAAAAAAACATGAGCTATAGCATACATTAAAAATCAAGATCATGGGAAGTTAAAAGAACATTTTGTAGCACCAGAGATTTCAAGAGAAGTTAAGTTCGTAATGGGAACTAACCAGGGCTGCTGGTTTCTTGAATGGAGCAGGTGAAGTGTTGCAGAAGTAATATGCATCGCTTCCAGTGGAAGGAACTAAATGAGTCATTATGAAGACACTCATTACTGGCTGTTTCACTTAATGGCTCCATGAAAAGATGTATCAAGGGCTACAAACTTTGTGACCAATGAGAGAGTGGAGAAATAATGAGGTAAACTTGCCCAATCTTTAGGCAGATAAAATTCCAATAAGCCACAGTAGGGGGTGAGTGTTTGGGGTTGTACGTTCCTTGGTTCCAGGTGCCAAGGGTTTTCTAAAGCCTGATTGAAACCAGGAAATGAGAGAGGGGGAGAAGGAGACAGAGAGAGGGGGAGAGAGAGAGAGAGACTCTACTGGTAATATGATTTTATTCCTTATAAGAAAGCATGTTTCAATGTTCTTGTCACATACTTGTTTAGACACTATTGAGTGTTATGTTTCTGTAAAACATTTCAAAGGTTGATGGAAGTTGTACATTTCGCGAATTATGAAATAGTACACTGTGCACTCTCTAATAACAGATGTAATAAATGTATTTTGACGCTTATTTAAGAACAGTATTCCTTCTCTTGACACTATAATGTAAAGATGTAGAATGGGAAACCTTTAGACGTATATATGTGTTCCCATTTACATAGATCCTAATATCAATTATTTAAGTGGATTAAATGACACATCAAGCTACATATATCAGAGAGGACTTGATTTAAAAAATCCCAAACCATTCCAATTAATAACACATTAAATTCAACCTCCACCATCTCTAGGGACGATGAGCCTACCCCAAGCCCTCCCTCATCTTCTCTAACTTCTCATAGTGTTAAAGCTCACCCTGATATTTAACCTAAATCTGCCCTACTGCGGTGTAAGCCTATTATGTCTTGTTTTGTCCCCATTGACTAATGAGAATAATTGGTCCCCATCCTCTTTATAATATCCCTTTATGTGGAAGTAAAATAGTTATTATGTCTCCCTCAGGTCTTCTTTTCTGTAGATTGAATGTGTCCAGTTCTCTTAACCTTTTCTCATGGGTCACATTTTCTAAACCTTTTATCATTTCTGATGCTCCCTTCAGAACTGCCTCTAATTTGTTCTGTCTGTGAAAGGCGGGATGCCCAAACCAAGGCTGCGAATGGAGCCTGTCCAGTTCGAGTCAAACTGAATAATTGCCTAGCTTGGTTTAAGCACGGGCACCTCTTAACATAAACCGCTATCGTCCAGCTTTTTTTGGCAGACGGATCCATTTGCTGGCATTTTATTACGTCCTCCTCTCCAATAGTCCACCTGGAAAGGGGAATTAATTGCCTTTTCTCTGATGAATCTTCAGACTCTTCTCAAAGGGGATATACTTGCTGGAAACTTTTCCCTAACTGGGCCCTCATTTTGATAGCGTGTTTCTTCAAACAATGCTCTTGTGTTAAGCACCAAACTTTTGTTTTCCAAATTATGTATTAAAGCAAATTCACTGATATGTCTTTTTAAAAAAACAGACTCTATTTTTAGAGCAGTTTTAGGTTCACAGCAAAATTGAGCCGAAGGTACAGAGATTTCCCATGTACCTGCTGCGCCCACCACTATCAACACCCCCCCCAGAGTGGGACATTCGTTACAACTGATGAATCCGCATTGATACATTATTATCACCCAAAGTCCAGAGTTTACATTAGAGGTCACTCTTGGTCTTGCACTTTCTGTGGGTCTGGACAAATGTATAGTGACACGTACCCACCATTACAGTATCGTGCAAGGTAGTTTCACTGTCCTAAAAATCCTCTGTGCTCTACCTGTGCATCCCTCCCTCCCCCAACTCCTGGCAACCACTCATCTTTTTACTGTCTCTCTAGTTGTGCCTTTTCCAGAGTGTCATATAGTTGGAATTATAACAGTATGTAGCCTTTTCAGATGACGCTTTTCTTTAATTCTCAGAAAAAATTACCCTCAATGGTGTTCTCAGTATCCAGAGAGAGGGGATATTTATATGTGGCCTGGGTGGAAATACAGAAAACTGCAGGTTTCTTCCCAGTTTTACCATGGACCATTCCAGCTCTAGGTTTCTCAGTGGGAACTCTGCCTCATTCTGTGTGTGTGTGTGTGTGTGTGTGTGCATGCGTATTTTCAATGTTATACACAAAATGTACCTGTCCCTTGTATAGATTCCCAATATTCATGCAACATTGCTTAACGATTCCATTCTATAGTCTCAAAAAAAATGACAAATCCTCCTTCATCATCTGTGGCTTTTTAGTTTTATGATCTTTGAATAGTCACACTTTTAAGTTTGAAAACAAAAGGGCCAAAATATACCTTACCCTCCTCTTGACATTAAGTAAAATGTGCAATCTCCTTTTGTCAAGGAATTACAACACACACACACACACACACACACACACACACACCCAAAAAAAGTTTCAAGTCTTCCCAGCCAGGGCTCTAGACACCACGGAATAGGAAACAAGCACCGCTTGTATCCATTCTGAATTCCTGACCCACAGAATCTGCATGCGTCATAAGATGATTACTTTTAAGGACTGAGTTTTGGAGTAATTTGCTAGAGAGCCATAGATTACTGGAAAATTTACCTAACAGCTTTGAAGAGTCAATCTAGGCAAGGTAAAGAGACATTGAAACTAGGGCATTGCAATTTGCTGCCTAGCTGGGGACAACTTTCTTTAATAATAAACATATATTAATAATATCAGCTAAAAGGGCAAGATAATTCCTATATACAGTTTGAATGTTTGACTTGCCTGAATATCCATGAAACTATTTCAAAGATCTGAAATGAAACAAAAACCCTAAGCTGGCTGCAGCACCCCAAAATACAGTTTTTATGGAACTTTTTAATTCTTTTAACAATCGACACTTACATCAAGACAATTTAAGTACACATCTCATTTTCTAAAAGCTTCCTTCCATGAGTTTAAACGTTAGCAGTTCATTACAGCCCTTCTCACTCTTCAAAGACACCTGGATGCAGAGTATTATGTTAGCCTGAAATACCATTATATATTTTTTTCTAACAGAAATTGCTTCTGTTGACACAAAGCAACTAGCATGCAAACAAAGAACAAAGTTCACATCTAAGTATGGATAACACTGACTCTCAGTTGCCACATCTGTCTCTGAAAGCAGCCCTTGTTTTACTTCTTCTTAATACCTTGTAAGACAGGATAAAACATTGGCAAATTGTATGCTGAGATGTTATTCATTAGCAAGTTAACTTTTGTATTCCCATCCGCTTTCCTTCCTGGAGAATGCTGCAAGCTCAGGTAGGCAGTATTCCTCAGCTGAGATCCAGGAGACGGCTCCTGTTTCACTCTCTCATCACATCAGATGATTCATCAGAAAATTTTCTCTTCTCCTTCCTCTTCTTTAAAGATGAAAATATGATACAAAGCAAGGCAAGGTGTAAAAAGGACTTTTTGTGCTCTGTCTGGTTTGTGTGTCATGAGGTTTGGGTATTCTAAGCAATGGAATCCCTTTTCCCCTTTATTTTTCTTTCTCTTCTTCCTTTTCAGATGTTTGTGTTCAGGGCATCGCTGTCACTGAGCTAAATGCCAAGCCAGCTCCCTGCTGTGTGTGGTCATCCACATGCCACCCATCCCCTGGCCACAGAGATTAGAGCTATTTAATTTTGGAAATGACATTTCTTCAAAGTTCTTCCAAGATAGCAATTTATGTCAATCATCCAGGAACCCCTTCTGCCAATGACAATGTCAATGGACTTGAATTTCCTATTGACTTTGGGGTGAGAGGGCTATCTCTTTGACTCCTCTGAGTAGTACCTTTCATTATCAACGTAGAAAAGTTTACTTCCCAAGGAATTTTTCTTGTGATCTCAAACCTAATCTGACCTTCCTTTTATAGTCTCAGAGAAAAGGGGAAAATTCTGCACAATGTTTTATTGCCAGGAAGCATAAGTCTACTTGACTTACTCTATCTTGGACTCCTATGATCTTATTCTAGAGACACTCACTTGTAGCTCAGGGAGGAGAACAAGGGGCACCCAGATTTAGGATGTCAGTGCACTCTTGCCTCCTAAGTGTAGCTATGAAAATAAACCTGCAAATGGCTTTGCATGTGTGAGTTCTAAAAAACACTGTGTCTGTACAAATAAAAAGATGTCTCTCTATGAGAATTATTGTGAAGTTTTGAGAAAATGTGTATGCATTATAAGGATGTGGGAAGATTAGATTTAAATTCATGTCTAGCCTTCCAGATGCATAGCTGAGGTTCTTCTGTGTGTCACTCAAACAAATCAAACATCTGTATCCCAAGGACATGGGTAAGGTTACCCATAGGTGTATTATCAAGAAAAAAACAATTTTGACAATATTTACATTCTTCCACTTCATTTAAATATGTAGGTGACCTGAATATTTTTATTTTACAAATAGTTTACAAGTTCTATTCCAAGGTGGTGAGGAAAGTTATTGTCATCCAGAAGGAGATGGTGCTCTGGGATTAATGTAAGAATGCTCATTGGAAGGAAGCTGCTTC
Source organism: Lemur catta (assembly GCF_020740605.2). Classification (NCBI taxonomy): domain Eukaryota; kingdom Metazoa; phylum Chordata; class Mammalia; order Primates; family Lemuridae; genus Lemur; species Lemur catta. Next base: position 77,473,188 of record NC_059131.1, read on the forward strand.
TGCCTGTGCCTCAATTGCCCCACTCCTAGGTGAGAAGTAAGGCCTCCTAGGCAAGCCTCCCCTCACTACCCCCCCAACACCTGGGGAGTGGTTCCTGGGAGCAATGCAAAGCCTACTCCCTACCACAGTTCCAGCTCCTGCCTGCAAAGCTCCAGGTGCCGCTTGTCTAGTGATGGGAGTCACTGCCCTGAAGGAAATTCCCGCTTTCCTCTGCCTGGGCCAGAGCCAGGCAGGTGACTGTCCTGCGAGGCTGTCTTCACCCGAGACTCAGCCAGGGCCACAGCACAGACCCCTGACCTCTTCTGCCCACCAGGCTGTCTTTCTCTCTCAGAACAGATGTGTCTCCTTCCTTTTCCCTTTCCCTCTCCCCACTGCCATTTCTAAGCTTACAGGTCCCTGGATTTAGAGGACAGGACTCTCAAAACTATGTCACCATCCATCTTTTATTAGAACTTCTCTGACTGGTAAGAATAAGTAATAATCTGGTATTTGTAACTCTTATTTTTCTTCCATTCCTTAAGGAAATAACATAGAGAAGGAAGGAATGGTAGAATTCTGTTAACAAAAATCACGTTGCTCCTCCAAAAAGGAGCGATGTGTGTTTTAGGAGCAATGGTTGTTCATGTGTGTTGTGTACATGTGAACCCAAAGCACATTTAAACTCATAGCCAGAGTTTAGCAATATCCACATTCCTCACATCCATCTTTTTTCCTCTCTCATTAAAAGAAGAATATTCTGAGGACCAAATCTTCATAAATCCCATTTGCTTGAGGCTGCTCCAAACTGATTGTTTCCTCCATGAGCAAGTGCTCTGTGTCCCTCTTATGGGCTTGTTGAATGTGCTGCTTATGCAAAATTGATTATTCAGTGTTTGATTTTACAGTTAAAATTTTGGTTTGGGAATTTAAGGTGGCAAATAAAAACCCCGCCTTCCTCTTCTGGCTCAGTATCTATTAAGAAATCAGACACAAGGGACAGAAATGCAAATGAAAATATGAGCTGTGTTACTACTAAGCTGATGAAAGAATGTGATTTGGATATGCACCCGCTCCCCAACTTGGTCATTACAGGGTCATGGCCCCACATGGGCAAAGCCTGCTCCTACAATCTGCCCAAAGTCAAGAACAGGCCACATGCACTGAGCAGTGGACAGGTGGATCCAACAGGGAGCAGGGTGTGCTGGGCCCACCACGCGTGGCTCCTTCTCCCTAACTCACTGTTCAAAAATCTGAGGAGTGAAGAAGGGACCGAGACAAGTTGGAAATGTTTCTGTTTTCTTTTTCAATCCTGGAAAAGTGAAACAAAAATTTTCTTCTCTCTCTGGAAACGCTAGGATTGAAGAATCGGTTTCTTTTTTGCTACCTTCTTCATGTTTTTGTCCCCCAAAATTCATATGTTAAAATCCTCACCCCCAAGGTGATGGTAGTTGAAAGGGAAGCCTTTGGGAAGAGATGAGATCATGAGGGAGGAGTTCCCATGAATGGGATTAGTGTCCTTATAGAAGAAGCCCCAGAGAGCTGCCTTGCGCCTTGTACCACGTGCAGACGTAGGCACCACCTGTGAACTATGAAGCAGGCCCCCAGCAGACACAGAATCCACCAGCGTCTTGATCTTGGACTTCCCAGCCTCCAGAACCATGAGAAATAAATTCCTGTTGCTTATAAGTCAGTTGGTTTATAACATTTTGTTACAGCACCCAGATCCACCTTAGACACACTAAATATATGAAGTCTTCTCAAACATCACTGGGAAATAAAAATAAAAATTAGGTAGCACATGTAACATGCTTATCACAGTGTCTGCCACATAATAAGTTCTCAATTAGTGTTACTTTTATTTTGTTATAATTATTGTTCCACATAAAGGTCAATAGCACCTTTAGATTCCCAAGTATTCTTTTCTAAATAAAATAAAATAAAAACCAACTTGCTATTTTGAAAATGATACTAAGTTTATTAGAAATGCCTTATATTGGCTGGGCGCGTTGGCTCACGCCTGTAATCCTAGCACTCTGGGAGGCTGAGGCGGGTGGATTGTTTGAGCTCAGGAGTTCGAGACCAGCCTGAACAAGAGCGAGACCCCATCTCTACTAAAAAAATAGAAAGAAATTATATGGACAGCTAAAAATATATATAGAAAAAATTAGCCAGGCATGGTGGCGCATGCCTGTAGTCCCAGCTACTCGGGAGGCTGAGGCAGGAGGATTGCTTGAGCCCAGGAGTTTGAGGTTGCTGTGAGCTGGGCTGACGCCACGGCACTCACTCTAGCCCGGGCAACAAAGCGAGATTCTGTCTCAAAAAAAAAAAAAAAGAAATGCCTTATATTCCTCTAACAACGGCTATTGAAGAAAGACTGGTGAGAGGCATACACACAGCTCCCCGGGCACTGAAACCTTCTGTACCTTCCACCCTCGTCTTCTCCGTGATTCATTGTTTTATGGGCCATAAGCACAACCCAGTTTTGATTCCTTGAGTAAGGTAACATCGCATATGGACAGACTGCAAAGACTCTGCTTCTCACCCAAGCACCTGGAAGTGCCCATGTTAGGGGTTTGTGTACAGGTGTGCACACCCTTCCCCTCCACTTCACCAGTGCCTGTGCACGTAGGGAGGTTTAGGGTGATAGTGAAGGAAATCTGCAGCTCATCACAGCAACGGAGCAGAGGTGTGATGCGGCCCTGAGGACACAGAGGAATGGCTCTGCCCAGCTGCATTCCAGATGAACATTCCATGAGATCCATGGAATTATGAATAATTTTATTCCTACCAACAATGTTCCAAATACTGTACTACTGTGTAGCTCGTATGATAGTAAAACTTCAGAAATCACAGCTACCTTATAAGAAAAGTATCATTACCCTTGTTTTATAGATACACAAACTGAGTTTCCTGGAAGGGAAGTCATTTCCTAAAGGTACAAGAGCTATAGACAATAGCCGGTTCAAGCTCATGCCTTGGTAATAGAAAATCAGTTGCATTTTCTCTTTTTCACCAAGACTGTCTTCTTTCGGAGACAAAAATACTTGGGGTTATGGGGGGTGGGGGTTTCTGGATCTCATTTGTCATTAAATATGCACTGTGCCTCTGCGATAAACTAGGAAATGGGAATAAGCCATCTCCCCTGCAGACTGCAACAGCAGAGCGCTCTAGGGCCGAGAAGGGGTAAAGATGGGACCTGCATGGAAAAGCACCAGAGAGATGTGGCCTTGGTGCAGGGCTACTGCTGAGGGAAGAGGGAGCAGCATTCAGCCAGAGGTAGGTTCCAAGGAGCCAGGGGCAGCCAATGCAGGAACAGAAGTCACTAAGGCAGAGGGACCCGTGTGGCAGGGGGCAAAAGAGCATCTGAGCCATGTGCAGAACTGGAAGCTTCTCAGTAGAGCCGGTGCCAGGGAAAGCAGAAGGAATGAGTGCAGCAGTGAGACCTGGGGCCGGGGAGGTAAGCAAGGGTCCAGTCCCACTCGCCAAGGAGGGTTGATTTTAGCCTGCAGGCAGTGGGGAATCACTGTGGTACATAAGCTTGCACAGGCTGCGATGGTTGGGACCTGGAAGCTGGAGGCAGAGGGAGCAGGTAAGATCATTGCTGGCAGAGACCGTAGTGAGAGATGATGGTGACAATTGTCTCTACTACCGTCTGAATTTTTTCAGGACAAAGACATACATCCAGCTGGACTCATCTGTTTTTAAACTGAGTTGCTGTCCCTGCCAAATGAGTATTAACAAAAGAGGTCATGCACAATTACAGTCAAAGTTTCAAATCGTATAAATCATATATAAGATTCTTTGAATCTGATTAACACCTGATAACACCATGTAATAAATTCCTTGGATAGCTGGAGAATAATGATGCTTATAGGGCAATTTGGGACAATAAAGGGAAGCAGGTTTTTTTCAAAATGGGTCACTTCATCCCCCTAGAATAACTTTTATTTGTTTAGGAACTCTTGATTCCAGTTTTCTGAATCCGCTCTGAAATATGGGCATTGTATTGGCATCGCAGTTCTTTTGTAAAGGTGATTTGGCCAAGCAAAATCCCAGGCAAATTCTGTTTCAAATTCCCTTGGCCTCCGTGGAAGCCATCAATTTAAGCTACCTTCTGTCTGGGTTTCCCATGCCAACAATTTGCTGCCTGATCATTGTTTCCAATTGCTAAAGTGACCCTTAACTATGGCTGCTAGAGAATCCCCTGGTTCCTACAAAGCAATGGAGAAATCTTAGAACAGTGGGATTTTTTTTACTAGCCTTGCGCCCTGTGCAAATTCTTACGTAGCTGCATTTTCTCATGCCCTAAATGGGCACTCTTTAAAACACCGGTGTGCCGTCAGAGGAGGAGGTGTGGCTGTGCAGAGAACGTGCTGTCCATCAAGACCTCTGTGTCCCTCTAAAGGCTGGCTTTACAGCACCGGGCAGCAGTCGGTTTCAGCTTTCATTTACTGCCCAGAATGTTTCGGGAAAAATCTGTACAAAAGTGGACAGAAAGAGATATAACCTATTTGTGTACGTATTTTTTAGGGCATATTATCTGAAAAGTTAGGCATATTATTTTATAGAATGATCACCTCCAACATGAAACTGGGCAAGGAAACTTTGACTCCTGTAGCAAGAATGAAAAACAATGATTCAGAAAAAGGACTGCTTAGTTTGTACCTGGGCTCTAGTGACTCTGCCCTGTTCTTGCAGCTGTTTCTCAGGCTCCTTATGGACTCGTGAAGAAATGCTACAGGTGGCCCAGAAATCAAGGACTCTGTGTCAGTGAAAAACAGGGGAGGAGCTGCTATTTTGGTTATTGTTGTGTTAACTTCTTATGAGGAGAGCTCAGATGCAGCATTTTTGTGATTAAAAATGGACAGAAGCATTTGCTCATTCATGGATGTATTCACTCATTCAACATCTATTGTGCATCCTCCATATACCAGGAACCATTAAGACTATAGGGGCCATAAAGTGCATAAAACTCGGGTGTCTGCTCTGGGAGCACTTGACAGAACAGAGGGGACAGGCGTGCAAGCGTATAATTGAGATGAAATGTGCTAATCTTTAAAATCAGGATATAAACTGACTGCTATGAACGGAGCGCTCGATGAACAACCAACATACGGAGGAATCAGGTCCTGCTTCAGTGGAGTGTGATACTTGAGCGCAGGTTTGCTATGGCTCGGATATGGTTTGTCCCCACCAAATCTCCTGTTGAAATTTGATCCCTGACGTGATGGTGTTGGGAGGTGGGGCTTAGTGGGAGGTGTCTGGGGAGGTTCCCTTATGAATGAGTTGGTGTCAGTCTCCTGGGAGTGAGTTCTCCTCCTTGCTCTCACGAGACCGGATTAGTTCTCCTGGGAATGAATTAGTTTCTGAGACAGTGGTTGTTATAAAGCGAGGATCCCTCTGGGTTTTGCCTCTTCCTACATGCCCACTTCCCCTTTGACCCAAAGCAAAAGCCCTCACCAGAAGCCGAGCAGTGCTGCCACCATGCCCCTTGAACTTCCCAGCCTGCAGAACCATGAGCTAAATACACCTCTTTTCTTCATAAATTGTACAGTTTCAGGTATCCTGTTGTAAAACAGGGACTTAGAAGATGGACTAAGACAGAGTCTAATGTGTTTTACATCTTTAGAATCACTTTAGTAGAAAAAAAGAAAGGTATTGGAAATTATTCATTGCAGCTGATAATGTATGGATATACAACTGAGGTCAATATGTAACACACTATGTAGCCATCAGTTATAAGTGGAAAATATCACAGAAAAGATAAACCTTTCTTTTATCTATATTTCATATTTAGTGGAAAACTATCTAGCCTAAATATTTAAAAGGCTAATTTTACTTTTCCAAATAAAAGATATTTTCTTCGTAAGAATGTTAAGCGGAATGTTAAGCGTGTTTGTGGTCAAACACGGACCACAAATACACAAAGATGCCTGTGCACTCAGAATCCAAATTGAGGAGCTCAAAAACGAGACATAAAAACAGATGATACCTACGTATCTACTAAATTTCCTTAATGAAAAATATTTACTATCTAATGTCAAGAATTTATTACTAAATTTAAAATCCTTATGGGTTGTCCTAGGACCAGGACAATATCAGATTAACATTAAAAATCATGGGATTTTGAAGGGCCCTAGAAAATATTAAAAGTAGGTTAAATTCAGTAGACTGTTAACGCTAAATATATTTGTAAGAATAGAAATTCCCTAAAAATTTATGGCTTCAGTATTTTATACATATTAACTAAGTAAACAAAAATATCCATTAACCTTTCCCCCTATCTGCTGCACCTGCATTCTTCCCCATCTTAGGTGAAGGCCACCCAATCTCTCCAGTTGTTCGGGTCAAGGGTGTGCATTCTACTTGGATTTCCCTCTTTTTTGCACTCCTTGCAGCCAATTCATCAGTAAATCCTATCAGCTTTATCTTCAAAATACGACCAGAACCCATCCACTACCTACCAGGCTTTCAGACCCTGCTGTTCCTCCATTCAACCCTCTGATGCCTGGTAAGACTTTAACAATCAGGTCCCTCATCACCTCTCCACCTGAGCCTTCTGATACCGCTCTCCTCAGTCACACAATTCCAGGCACACTGGTCCGCTTGCTATTTTTTGTCCACTTAGGCCCATCCAGCCCTTGTATGAGGGTAAATTCTGTCTGGCATGTTCTTTTCCCAGGGATGTGCTCATTCTCTCATCTCCGTCTAGTCTGCTCAAATGCCAACTTTGCAATAATGGTTAGCCTGATGGCCCTACTTAAAATTGCAACCCACCAACTCCCCAACCCCTCACCCAAAAATCTTTATTCTATTTATCTTCCAAAGCACGAAGTACCTTCTAGTACTGTGTAGTTTGCATACTTATGATTCATTGTGTATCTTCCTCTGTTAGAATGTCATCCTCACAAAAGCTAGGTCTGGATCTCCTTTCTTCACTGACCTATCTCTAAAACAACTTCTGGCACTTAGGAAGTGGTTACTAAATATTTGTTGGGTCTAAATAACTTATTGTCATCTTACTCTCTGTCTTTGCTCTTTCTTCCTCCAATTTCCTCTTGAACCCACTACAATTACGTATCAATCTCTCTGAGGTCTCCTAGCTTACTGGTGACACCTTCATGGAATTATTTGCCAGTTTTTTCCTCTTTACACTTAGAAGTTGACTACTGAAAAGCCACTGGAACGAGTCCTTGACATTCTTCCCTTCCTATCCTCCTCACTTCCTAGGTGACCTCATCCAATCCCAAGGCTGAAATTACCAACTTTATGCTGTTAGCCCACACCTTTATACCTCCAGCTCAGGCCTTCGTCCTTACAACCAGAATGATATTGAGCTACCCACTCAACATTTTCCCTTGGATATCTGCAGCTGAACTGCTACCCCTCTCCTAAGATGAGCTCTTCTTATATTCTCCCCCATCTTAGTTAGTGACAACTCATGCTTCCAGTTGCCCAGCTCAAAAATCCTGGAATGATCCTTAATTTTTCTGGTTTTCTCATTTCTCATGATTATTGGTTGCATCATCCAAATATGCCCCCAGCCTCTGACCATCCCCAGCAATATCACCTTCAACCAAGTCTACATCCTCTCTAGCATGAATTTATTGCCTTCTAATTGGTTTCAAATTATTCTCCAACCTGCATCAAAATGGTCTTCCTAAAATATAAATTGGATCATCTGGTCTCTCTGATAAATACCCTCTAAGGTCTTCTGGTCTCAATCAGTGTCACATCTAAAGTCTTCATCATGATCCATGAGACCCCAAGTGACTCAGGTCCTCGCTACCTTTCAGTTCCCCAAGCCTACCTCCCCTCTTCTTTCCTAGGTACAGTGCCTCCTTGCTATTCCACAGGCCTGCCAGGCACACTTCCACTCAGGGCCTTTGCACTCACCATTTCCTCTGCCTGGGATGCTTTTCCCCCAGATATCCCCAGGTCTCACTCTCTCACTTTCTTCAACTTTCTGCTCAAATAGTACCTCACCTGAGAAGCCCTCTCTGACAACTCAGTATAGAAACAATGACCTCAGTACTCTCCCTTTTACCATTCTATAGTTTTTGTCATTCTTACACCCCATAATTTGTTGTATTCATCTACTTGTTTGCATCTGTCAGCATACAATGTAACCTCCTTAAAGCTAAAACCTTTTCTATTTTATTCACAGAAAAATGCCTGTCATAACCATAAATAGTTTTAAATAAATGAACACTATCTTTCTGAAAACACTTTTACTGAAATAAAATGTATCCCCTTCTTGGAGTAATAAATATCCTATCAAAACTTATACATGATCCTTGCCTCACACCATATGCATAAATGGACTCAAAATGGATCAAAGGCCTAAATGAAGGAGGTATAACCATAAAACTCCTAGAAGACAAAAACATAGGGGTGAATCTTTGTGACCTTTAATTTGGTACTGGTTTCTAATGTATGGCACCAAAAGCACAAGCAATTAAAGAAAAATAGATAAATTGAACTTCACAAAAATTAAAAATCTTTGTGTTTTAGAGGATACCGTCAAGAAAGTAATGAGACAACACAGTGAATGGGAGAAAATATTTACAAATCATATATCTGATAAGATTTATGTAGAATATATTATACATAGGATAAAGATCCTTACAACTCAATAATGAAAAGGCAAATAACCCAATTTTAAAATAAGCTAAGTATGTGAATAATGTCTTCTGGTCTCAATCAGTGTCACATCTAATGTCTCCATCATATCTTCCAAAGAAGATATATATGTAGCCAATACTTGCACATGGAAAGATGCTCAAAATTCTTAGTCATTGGGGAAATGCAAGTCTAAACCACAATGAGATACCATTTCATACCCACTAGCATATCTATAATGGTAATAACACATGTTGGAGGATACGGAGAAACTGAAACCTTTATAAACTGCTAGTGGAAATGTAAAATGATGCAGCAATTTTGGAAAACAGTTGAATAGTTCCTCAGAAGATTAAACATAGAGTTACCATATTACTCAGCAATTCCACTCCAAGGTATATACTTAAAAGAAGTGAAAACATTCATCCACACAAACACTTGTTCATGCATGTGCATAGCAGCTTTATTCTTAATGGCAAAAGAGTAGAAACAACACAAATGTTCATCATGGTTGAATGGATAAATAAAATCCACCTAATAGATTATTTTTCAGCAGTAAAAAGGAAGAAGTACTGATACATGCTATAATGTACATAAATCTTAAAAACATTATGCTATGTGAAAGAAGCCAGTTACAAAAGACCACATATTGTATGATTCCATTTTTATGAAATGTCCAGGATAGGTGAATCTATACAGACTGAAAATAGATTAATGGTTCTCTAGGGATATGGGGAATGGGAGGATAGGAGATAGCCAAAGAGTAAAAAGTCTCTTTCTGGGGCGATGAAAATGTTCTAAAATTGATTGTGGTGATGGTTGCACAACTCTGTGAATATACTAAATATCTGTGCTATTTATCACTTTCCTTGTTTATTGCCTGCTTTCCTCAGAATGTGAGCCTTATGAGAGTAAGTACTTTATCCTGTTCACTGCTGTTCCCATAGAGCCTAGAATAGTGCCTGACACACAGTAGGCACTCAATAAACACATATTAAATACACCCTAGTTTACTACACTGTGATAAAGACTAGAAACCAACGATGTAAACAGCGCATACATATAACAGGTACGTGGCATATGTACCATGGTAGGAGCAGTATTTTTATTTTTCTTGAACAGAATAAACATTTTAGATTGAATCATTTTATTCATTGGCAAAAATAGATTTTTAAGAGATTTCTTTGATAACTGAGAGTTTGCTGCATTATTAAATGCTTTAATGAAGTGTCCTCTCATAGAAATTGTTTCATCTAAACACTCTGGAGTCTCATCTTAATTTTAACTTTGCTAATTAAGTTATACAAAAAGATTTGCAGAAGGGATTTCGATGAAGACCAACAGCAGTTCCTGCTTGGTGTACAATATATATTTGATTCTTCTTACACTTTTTAATGACTTTGTAGATAACCAGCCAAATCATGCTGATTATATAATCCAGTGTTAATAATTATCTTCATGGAATTTATTGTCAATTTTCTAAGGAATCCAACTATCAAAGAAACATCTGTTTGTCCCTCTTCTGTGATTTGTTTCTTGCTTTTAATTTCACTACTGAAACTGAAATGGCATTTAAACTATTTTTTATTCAAAATTCCATATTGCTCATGCAATAGGATATTGGGCTCTCTCACCTAATGTAATGCTACAAAGCTATTTATAGATGCTGCAGTGTCTGGGAGATATAAAAAAGGTTATTCCCAGAAGGCTGCCTTGAAAAAAAAACCAAACACTAAAATAGCTGATAAAGTTTGGGAATTGACCACAAGGTCAAAATACAAATATATATTTACCACCTAAATTATCCCACACAGTCCTTTATTGAGTTCAGGATTTTTTATAAAGAATATGAATTTCTCAGTAATCCCAAAACTCAAATCATTTGAATCACATTTACTTATTTTACAGCAAATATTTGCACTGCTCCATTTTGTTCCCGGCAAGAGTAAGTTTCTTCCTCTCCCTCCAAAAAGGGGCACTTCCAAAAAGAAATGTATGTATAATTATCACACAAAAGAGAAGCTACGATAAACTACACCTAATTACTGTTAACCAAATAGGTCATTAATTGTCAGAAGTAATGAGGACTTATATTTAAAAAGTATTTTGCAGGTGTGACAAGGCTTTTACAAAAGCATGTTTTTTTCTATATTAAACATAGAATAATTAAGAACGACACAATCAAAAACACCGTCTCGGTTTAGCAGTAATGTAAAACTATTTCAAGTAAAATGGCTGTGCGGAAAGCTAGTTGTGTTTGGTTTTCTGCTCTCTCTAAGGTTGTCGTGGTAAAGGAAATATTTTTACCTGGGCCTTGGGAAGTGGTGGTCTGGCCGATGTTCCCCACAGCGGCTGCAGTTGCAGGAATGGTGTTTACACGGTGGCGACAGTGTCTGCATGACCTCCAGCCGACAAGCTCTGCTCCAACCCAGACTATCAACCATGGCTGTGGTTCTTCTGGCAGGATCTGGAGAGGGACTTGGGAAAGAAGGAGGAAGTGCAAAATAGGGCTGAAAACTAATCCACATCAAAATATTAATATAAAAACCAGTGTGGGACTTTAAAGTCTTTCTACTCAAACTTTCTCCCAGTCAGCTGTCTTGCTCTTATTTAGGCAAAATTCAAATGAGAGAAGCTCCAATGCAAGTCCCTTAGCCTTTGTAAATTCCAGGAATCAAAGGGATAGTACATTTTCCTCCCCAAGTTGGCACAAAAACAGTATAGTCCTGTGGCCAAAACTATGAATGTATTACAATTTTTGAGCTTTATGAGGGAGTTATCTTTAAAATATTAAGAATTATTCCTTGTCTACTGCACATTTGCTGTGATGCTCTTGATTGAACTTGACGATTACTTAAATTTGAAGGTATTTATTAACTCAAACACAAGCATCTTTTCCTTTAGGTTTAACATTTTGCAACTACATCCTATTTCTTTTGCTTGAAGACCAGAATCCTCCGAAGTCCTATGAAGGACTTCCTTTCACATCTTTCTTGCAATGTTTGAAAGATTCTCTGACCCTTTTCTAATAAGGTTTGCACACATATTCCAGATTTTAAACTGTAGCCACTTTTAAACCTATACTTGATTCTCTTTTCCATCTAGGTGTCATCTGAAAATCGTTTAATCTTCCCTCTGTCTCAGTGGTCCTGCAAGGAGGATGTGGACTTGGGCTGGATGACTTTTACACTTGGGTTCCCCACTGTCAGACGGATGCCCCTCACCTATGCAAGAGATGTTTTACTCCTCCCAGCTGAGACCCTTGCATTTCTGCATGACACACACCTTGTCCAGTTAGCTTGCTAGTTAGCCGCCTTATCTCCAAACCTGAATATTCCTTTCCTCTACCTTAAGAAATACTTTTATGTATTTTCTTCATTTTTCATTTCCATTGTACATGCTTTTTATCACCTTCTCTATTGCCCTGCAACTAAGCGAGAAGAGTTAAACTATAACAACAATAAAAAATAAAATTGGAAAGAGAATTACTTCTTCCTTCAACTTATAGAAATTGAACATCAAAATAGCAGGGATTTCAGAAGGAAAGAAATTTAATCTCATAAAATGCCTTGGTGTCAGGGGTGGGTGGTGGGAAGGAGGTGGGGAGGATAGATTCCTCTATCCTCCAATCTTCAAGGTCATAGTTATTCCACATTCTAAAAATACATAGATGCTTACTGGGACATTTTGTTTCTTTAATCACTGAAATTATACAATTTCCTTCTTTAACCATAATAATGACTTTTGCCATAAATTCTTTTTTGTCCGATATTAAATGTCACTATATCAACATTTAGAAGTTATTACATCTATTTCTCCTCTTTTATTTTCAATATTTCTGCATGGTTTTGTTCCATATAAACAGAAGATAGCTATTCTTTTTGTAAAAATGCACTCTGCTAAGTGTCAACCTTGTAATAAATGGGTTTAATCTATTAACATTTATTGCAATTACTGCAATACAAGAGGTGCTATTGTATTGAAACCAGTTTTCATGCAATTTTTTCCTGCAAACTATTTGAAACTAGTTTTCCTGCAATTTTTTCTTTGTACCTGTTTTCCTTTACTTCTAATCTTGATTTCTGTTTATTTGATAAAGTTTTCTATATTTATTTTTAAATTTAGCTCAGAATATTAACTCTAAATATTTTTAATAAGATCAATGGTTAGTGGATGACTCCATTCTCTTTCTGAAAAAGACAAGGGTTTAGGTCACATTAACTACACACTGAACAGCAACCACTCACTCTGCTGGGCTTCTCTCTCTCTCTCTCTCTCTACCCTCCCTACCCCAATCCCTCATCTTATTTGTTGAATGATGTTTTAGTTTCATCTTTAAAACAAAAGAAAAAAGGATGTTCCATTTTCCATTAAAGGACATTCTGACACAAAAAGAATATTAGTCAATTACATTATCAGCTTTACTATTATTTCTTCATATTTATTTTTCTTCTTGGAGAAGTCATTAGGAATTTTTTGCAATGAGGTCTGTAAATAGTACACTCCATCTTTGTATTTCTGAATTTAAAAAAAAACTTTTGTCTCCTTATTGAGTGATACATTAGCTGGCATAGAATTTAAGGTTGAAGGCACTGAAGATACTCATCCGTTGTTTTCTGGTGTCATTTATTGCCAAAGGGAAGCCAGCTGTCAAAGACGTGTGTAACCCGTTTCTTCTTCCTGGTGGACTCTTTCATATTATTCTGTTTCACTACAATATATCTAAATATGGATTTCTTTTCTCTTTATTTTCTGGTTTTGGTTCTTTTTTTGAAAGGCATTTTTAATATAAGGACTCAAATCTCTAATCAATGCTAAACATTTTTTAGCCATCATTTTATCTACTATGACTTTTCTACCACTCCTTCTATTTTCTTTTCCTGGAAGTCTGGTTAGACCTACATCAGAGACTTTTGACCTGTTCTTCATAAGTTTATAAGTTTTCATTTATATACATATATTGTTTTCACAACAAATTTGGAATGGAAATATAGAGAGAATGTCTATCTATCTACCTGTCTCTCTCTACGATATGTGTGTATATACAAGATTACATGGGTAGAGAGAGAGAGAGAGAATCTGAGTAAAATCCTCACTACCGTCTCTCAATTTTACAATTCCCCTGTGAATGTGTCCAATATAGAATTTGCCTCATCGATTTTGTATTTTATATGAATTATTGTTTTTTGATTTCCAAGATTTGCAACTTGTTCCATTACATAAATATTTTTTGTTTAACTCTTGTGACTTATTATTCTTGTTACAGGTGTTGTCCATTTATGTCATTGGTGATTTGCAAACATACTTAAAATCATTTTTAGAATCGTTCTACTATTTTTATTTTGTTTGTAGTGAATTTATATTTGCATTGTTAATATTCTGGCTCTTTCTCAACACTAGAATGCTTTAATAACAGCTTGAAATTTTTATTTGTAGGCTCATCTGTGGAATGTCTGATTTTATTGTGTACTTTTCACCATCCTTCTTGCTTACCATTTGTGTAGAGCATTTTTCAACATTCTACTTGACATCCCCAGAGCCTTGACTCCAAAACCAGGTGTTGTAGTGTCACAGGCACTTCTCACCTTCCAGAGCCTTTGGAACACTCTACTCAGGGAATGGCTTGTCTTTCTGATGTGAGAGTGCTGCCAGTGTCTTTCCCTTTTCTAGGCACACACACTCACATAGTCCCTGAGAGCAGTAAGAGACAGGTTATTTCCGTCTTCTTTCACCAACCTGGGAGCGCCACTCCGGACTTTTTTTTTCAAGCAATAATACCAATTTCCCACCCCCAACATGTTTGAAGCATCTTGGGCCCTGTCACCCAAAGTAGCAAAATTGTGTTCATTCCTATATACTTTAGGATCTGAAATCCAACAGGAGTCCACAATGGCCTCAGAATTTTGCATTTACTTTTCTTTGCTGGTCTGCTAGAGGATTTATCTTGTTCTTGTGCAATTTTCTCTTTTGGTAGTTTTTTTCTGTCACTGATAGACATGTGTTTGGGTGGCTTCAGAGGCACAGGAGTCAGACCACTTCAGTACAAATCTCAGCTTAATCACATGCCACCTGCATGAGCTTGGGCAAATTACTCAATTTCTGTTTATCTCACCTTCTTCAGCTGTAAAATGGAAGTCATTGTTGCTGTAAGGATTAAATGAGATGACACACACAAAGCACTGAAACACAGTGAGTAGTCATTGCATGCCAGTTGTGATATGAAGAACACAATTAGGCCACAGTCTTGACAAGGACATATGATGTTACAGATATTCCACCATAAAAAAGAAAAAAATCCTGTTATTAGTGGCAACATGGGTGGACCCAGAGGACATGGATGAACCTGGAGACAAATACGACACAGTCTCACTCATATGTGGAAGCTAAACAATTCAATCTCATAGAAGTAGAGAGCAGAATAGTGGTTACCAAAGGCTTAGAGGGTAGGGGTAATGGGGGAAGGGAGAGATTGATCAACAAGTCAAAGTTACGAAAGACATTTTATAAAAAAGACATGTGCACTTGGTTGTTTATAGCAGCACAATTCACAATTGCAAAGATGGGGAAACAATCCAAGTGCCCATCAATACATGTGTGGATTAATAAAGGTGTTATATGTATACCATGGAATTCTACTCAGCCATAAAAAAAAAAAATGGTGATCTAGCACCTCTTGTATTATCCTGGATAGAGTTGGAGCCCATTCTACTAAGTGAAGTATCACAAGAATGGAAAAACAGGCACCACATGTACTCACCATCAAATTGGTATTAACTGACTTAACTGACCAACACTTAAGTGCACATATAGTAGTAACATTCATCAGGCATCGGGCAGGTGGGAGCGGGGAGGAGGGAATGGGTATATTCACACCTAATGGGTGTGGTGCACACCATCTGGGGGATGACCAAGCTTGAAGCTCTGACTCAGGTGGGGCAAAGGCAATATATGTAACCTAAACATTTGTACCCCTGTAATATGCTGAAAGAAAAAAATAAAAAATTTAAAAACAAACAAACAAACAAAAACAAGTAAAAGTTAACAGTTACATAGATAGGAAAAATAAGTTCTGGTGTTTTGCACAGTAGAGAGACTGTGGTTAACAAGATTGTATTGTATATTTTAAAATAGTCAGAAAAGAAGATTTTGAATGGTCTCACCACAAAGAAATAATAAATATATAAGATGATAGATATGCTAAATACTCTCATTTGAATTTTTACATGGTGTATATATGTATCAAAACATTACACTGTACTCCATAAATACATACAATTATTATATGTCAATTAAAAACAAAATTAAAAGAATAAGAAGAATTTGTTAAGAAAAGCACAAGAGAAAGCAAGTACCAGAGAAAATAGCTATTACTTTTCTGATGTTAATTCTTCTATTCTTTTTCTAATGCATATATACATATGTAATTTTTATAGCATAATATTGTTCTATAGATAATTTTTATAATCTGATTTTCTTGCTTAGTAATATATTATGAACTTATTTCTATTTGAATAATAGTCTACAATAAGACTAAGTTCTGTTCACTATTATCAATAACATCATCCTGGATATTTTGGGACATATCATCAGAACATTTCAGGCAGTATTCTTTTGAAAGTAAGATAACATGATCTGTTCCAAGACATATGAAACCTACCTACAAAATTATCTTACAAAATATTTTTCACTTTATATTTCTATCAAAATGTGTCAGTATCATATGTATTTTTAATGTAGACAGATCTAATTGCCTGATTATAGCATTCGGAGTTATATCCATCCTAGTCTTCTGTCCAGTGACTCTATATTGAATTATCCTGTTCTACTGACTACTTACATTTTAGTTTCTACAAAAAGTACAATATGATCCTCTCCTAAGATTTCTATGTTGAAGTCCCAATTTCTAGCCATAATAATTTTATTTCTAGAGATATTTAAAATAATTTTGTAAATTGTGTCTGGAAATGTTATAAATCTGCACTCTGTAAAAATATAAAACCCAATTTTCAGAAGTTACACAATGTATTTTAATTTAATTCTATTTTTTTCAAATAACTTATTATGCAAGGGATCAAACTTTTAAAATTTGAGATTTGTTTTATGGTCCAGCACAAGAGCAACTTTGATGAACATTCTATGTTCACTTGAAAAAGCTGTGTATTCTGCAGTTATTGAGTGCTCTAGTCTATAAATATCACTTAGGTCAAGGTCACTGACAGTGTCATTCACATCTTCTATACCCATACTTATTTCTCTAATTTTATAAACTAATTTTTCTAGTTGTTCTGTCAATTACAGAGAAAGGAGTATTCAATTTTCCATTATGATTGCAATTGCCTATTTCTCCTTTTAGATTCAAGAGTTTCTATTTTGAACCTCTATTATTAGGTACATCATAATTGTTATATATACATTATTTAGATATATTAATAATCATGTATATAATAATAATTAAGTAAATAACATAATTATGCCATCCTGATGTATTGGCCCTCTTAATCATTATGGAATGTCCTTTTACCTCTGGTAATACTCCTTTTCTTAAAGTCTATTTTGATCTTAATATAGACATGTCAGCTTTCTTATGATTAGCGTTTGTAGAGCACATCTTTTTTCTATCACTTCAAGTTTAAACCTATTTGTATGTTTCCATTTAAGTGTGTCTCTTGTAGACAACATATAGTTGCATATTGCTATTTTATTCAATCTTACAGTCTTTGCCTTTTAATTGTAGTGTTTCATTCATTTACATTTAATGTAGTCATACATATGCTTATATTTAGGTTTGCCATTTTGCTATTTGTTTTATATTTAGTTTCTCTCTCTTTTTCTGCCTCTTTTTTGAAACAAATGAATATTTTTAGTATTCTATTTTCATACTTATATGAGAGGACTTCAAAAAGTTCATGGGAAATGGAATTAAAAGGTAAAAATTTTTTAAAAATGTCTTTTTCAACATAAGCTCCATTTTTGTAAGTGATGATACCAGCCATTTATTCCATTACTAAAGAACTGAGGGTCCTGGAAATACAACCATGTCAATGAAGCCTTTATGACATTATTAACTGAAAAAAAATGGGTACCCTTTAAAGATTTTTTAAGATTAGTAGACAAAAGGAAGTCAGGAGGAGCCAAATCAGGACTATAAGGTGGATGCCTAACGAGTTCCCATTGAAACTCTCACAAAATTGTCCCTGCTAATGATAAGAATCAGCGGGAGCACTGTTGTGGTAAAGAACCCTCTGGTGAAGTTTTCCACGGAATTTTTCTGTTAAAACTTTGGCTAACTTTCTCAAAACACTCTCATAATAAGCAGATGTTATTGTTCTTTGGCCTTCCAGAAAATCAACAAACAGAATGTCTTGAGAATCCCAAGAAACTGTTGCCATGACCTTTGCTCTCAACTGGTCCATTTTTGCTTCCACTGGACACTTTCACCTCTTGGTAGCCATTGCTTTGATTGTGCTTTGTCTTCAGGATCTTATTGGTAGAGCCATGTTTCATCTCCTCTTACGACTCTTTCAGGCAATGCTTCAGGATCTTGATCCCACTTGTTTAAAATTTCCATTGAAAACTTTGCTCCTGCCTGCAGCTAACCTGGGTACAATCGCTTTGGGACCATCAAGATGGAAAGTTTACTCACTTTAATTTTCCAGTCAGAATTGTGTTAACAGAACCAATTAAGATGGATATGGTATTGGCTATTGTTCCTGCTGTTAATTGTCAGCCCTCTGCAAATAGGGCACAAACAAGAGGAATTTTTTCCTTGCACATTGATGTGGATGGTCTGCCACTGCGGGCTTCATCTTCAACATCTTCTTGTCCTTTCTCAAAACTAGTTATCCATTTGTAAATTGCTGATTTCTTTGGAGTATTGTCTCCATAAACTTTTCATAAAGAATCAACAATCTCACGATTCTTCCACCCGAGCTTCACCATAACTTTGATGTTCTTGTTTGAATTCTAGCAGAATTTATGTTGATCTGATAGGGACTCTATTCAAACTTATGTCTCATCCTTCTTAGTCCCTCAAACTAGATCTTGTTCAGATATGGTTTAACAAGTTAGTAGGAGTTTATTTTGGTGCAAAAAAAAATTGAAATCCATGCAGAGTTTTTTCATAATACACATTTTACATGAATTTTTTGAAGACTACTCATACTGGATTTTTATCTATGCTTCTTCATATTTTTTAGTGTATGCTTTAGGAATTACAATGTATGTCTTTAGTTTAAAACAATTTGTCCTGAGTTAATATTGTACTACTTTACATCAAATAAATTTGCAATAAGAAGCTTGCAAAAAAATATGGTTTCATCTGCCTCCTTTTGCTATTGTATCAATTACATCAACAACCACTAAAAAGCCCTCAACAGAGGATTATAATTTTTATTTAAACAGTTATGTGTCTTTTAAATAAATTAAGAGAAGAAAATAAATGTACACGTATAGTCTCTAATGTGCACTCACATACATTTTCCAGCAATCTTCATTTCTTCTAGGTCATTTCCCTTTAGCCTCAAGAACTTCTTTGAGCATTCCTTGTAAGACAGTCCTGTGGGCAATAAAACTCACAGCTTATTTAATTTAAATTATTTTTAATCTTTATTTTGAAGGATATTTTCACTGAATATAAAATTCTGGAACAAAACATTTTCTTCCCTCAGCATTTTAAAGATATGGTTTATTTGTTTAGGGTTTGTGAGTGGTGAAAAAAAACACAAACTTTTTTCTCTAATTTCACACCATAACAATCAATACAGAAGACTTCTGTGACCAAATGTATGTGAGGTTTTCCCCATACACCAAGCAAGGAATCAGTTCTGCAGCAGATATTAGCTGAGTGTCCCCTAATTCAATTCAATTCTGACACTATCTACTGGGAAATAGCATCGGATCTAAAAGGCTGAGGGCTCAGTCTCCAGGACTGCTCCCCTTCCCGATTTCAGATGCAAATTGCAAGCTCCAGGTTATTTACCTGTGCTTCTGGTTGTTTGGTTATAAATTGGGGTTTCCATGACCCCCTCCTTGGGTTAATTTACTAGAGCAGCTCTTAGAACTCAGGAAAACATTTACTAGTTTATTATAAAGAATATTACAAAGGATATAAGTATGGAGGAGGAGGTGTGGAGCTTCTATGCCCACCCTGAGTGTCCTACCCTCAAGAAACCTCCACGTGTTGAGCTATCTGGAAGCTTCCCTGAACCCTGTCCTTTTGTGGTTTTATGGAGACATCGTTAAGTTGGCATGATTGGCATGATCCGTTGGTGATCATCTTAACATTCAGCCCCCTCCCTTCCTCAGAGGTTGGGAAGTAGGGCTGAAAGTCCAACTCTCTGATCCTGCCTTAGTCTTTTGATGAGCAGTCCCCATCCTGAAGCTACCTAGGAGCTGCCAGCCACCAGTCAATCATTACCATAAACAAATGTATCATTTAATGGAGAGTCTAAGCTGGGAAATGGGGTCAAAGACTAAATATATATTTTACAATATCACAGTTTGCTTCATTTTGGTTTTTTAGGCTTCATTTTATCTGATAAGAAGTCCATCATGATGTGTATCATTATTTCCTATATGATTTTTTTTACTTCCTTCTCTTCCTGATTTCACAATTTTTTCTCTTTATGTTTGAATTTCAGCATTTTGCCTACAATGTGGCTAGGTATGATTTTTTTTTTAATTTATTTTGGAGCTCATTGAGAATCTTGGTTGTTGTATCAACATTTTTGCCATTATTTCTTCAAATATATTTTGTGCCCCATTCTTTTCATCCTCTCCTTCAGAGATTCCAATTCCACATATGTTATTAATAGAACATTTGATATCATCCCAGTAGGACTCTAAGGCTCTGATCATTTTCTCTCAATTGTTTTTCCTCTCTGTTCTTCAGATTAGATAATTTTCACTGATGTACTTCCAGTTCACTAGCTTTTCCCTTAGCCATATTTAATCTGTTCTTAAACCCATTCAGTTATTTTTTTCCTCTGTTACCATAACATACAATTCTAGAATTTCCATTTTATTTTTGGTTTAGTGTTTCTATTTCTCTTCTAAGAGTATACATGTGCTAATTTATTAATTATGTATATATTTGCCATACGTCCTAAAGCATATTTAAGATTATTTTAAAGGCTTTGTCTGCTAATTGTAACATCTGAGTCACCTCAGGATAAGTTTCCATTGATTGATTTAGCCTTTCTTGATGTAGGTCACATGTTCTTGTTTCTCTGCACATTTAGTGATTTTTTTCTTATCAGGTACTGGATGTTATGAATAACATGTTGTGGAGACTCTGAATTCTGCTATGTTCCCCTGAAGAGTGACTTTTGCAACAGCAGGCAGTTAATTTAGCTGGATTCAAACTGCAAACTGTCTCTCATGTGGTAGTTGGCAGCTGAAATTTCTGTTTAATTATTTCAGCTTCCAGCCACTGCCTTTTTGCTGTGCTCCCTACTGTGTGCTGTTTGATGGGAATCAAAGGATCTGGAAAAAGTTTTTACACAGATTTGGAACTCACCCTAGACGCTTGCAACTCTCACTCTTCCAGGATTTATCCCCTAACTTTCTGGCAACTTGCACAGCCCACAAAACTGTCTCTGGACACCTCAAGTCACTAGGGCTATGGCTTTCTGCCACCAGAGCCATATTCAGGTTAAGGAGTGTTCTCAGCCAAAAGGCGATAATCTTTCAAGTCTCACCTGCTGTAATCCATCTTTCAAGGTCAGACTTCTCTCTCCTAAGTCTTCTCTTGCTTTTCATCTCCAAAGGTAACTTCAAGTTACTGGTGGGGCGGGAAGGTTGTGCGTGTTTTATTTTTGTCTAGATTTTATCATTGTTATGCATGGGAAAGTTAATCCTATCAAACTACTTCATTCCCAAAAGCCAGAAACTGCACCAGGTATTTTAAACACTTTATATTTACAAAGCATGGGTATGTCTATAAAATTCAAGTTATCCACAGCTTAAAATTCTACCATCTCTAAATATCTCAAACATCAGTAGATCTGTACATCTTGAGATCAACAAAAATGAAAGTAAAAACAAAAGCAAAAATAAAACCCTGAGGAATTAGTACTATTGAAAATCAATAATGCTATTTCCCATTTCTGCCTATAATTACAGAAATTCAATAATGCCTGAGTAGTACTTAATATCAATAAATCTATTTTCACCTTGAAGAAGAAAAAATAGCTTGATAATTTGATTAAGATGTAAAATTTCTCCACTTTTTCAATTAAGAATGTAGTACAGCTCTGTCCAATAGAACTTTCTGTAATAATGGAAATGTTTTAGATGTATGCTGTCTTACATAGTAGCCGCTGGTTACATGTAGCTAATGTGAACTTGAGACATGGCTAATGTCACCTAAAGAACTGCATTTTTTATTATATTTAACTTTTAAAAATTTAAATTTAAAGACCCACATATGGCTAATGCCTACTGTCCTGAACAGCACAGGGAGAGTCAGAATACAAATGAAGTCAAAATACAGGCTGAAATCGAAAGTGAGAAAAAGTCATTTTTGATGAGCTAATAGAGATTATTTTAATATGTCTTAAATCAAATAAGTAAATAATTCAGTGATTTATGATGCAAAAACAATATTTTATCATTCCTCATTGTACCATTTTCCCCCTTAAAACACTACATAGCCTTTATCCTGCTCTTCTTTCTGAACTATATTTTTAGGAAGAAGAAAATTACAAAAAAATGAAGTGATAAAATAGATTTATTAATAGATTAAATATTTCATCATGTAGGTTATACAATAATATGACTTCCAAGTCAAGATAAAATTCACTTGTAGTGTACCTGATTTATTATGGTAAATATGTATATAAGGTAGAGTCACAGCTTACTTAGAGATTAGGATTTCAACAGCCAACATCATACTGAATGGGGAAAAATTGAAAACATTCCCACTTAGAACTGGAACCAGACAAGGTTGCCCACTATCACCACTTCTATTTAACACAGTGCTGGAAATCCTAAGTAAAGTACCCTCAAGAATGGACAAACACCACATGTACTCTCTAATAATTTGGGACTAATCAATGGGCACACATGGGCACAGACAGAAGTAAAAATCATCAGAAATCAAAAAGGGGTGAGGGGAGAGGAGGGAAGTTATAGCCCTGACTTAAGCATTATAAAAGCCACCCACATAACAAAAACATTTGTACCCACTTAATATTTTGAAATAAAAAATAAAATAAAAAAGAGATTAGGATTTCAGCTCAGGTGAAAAACAAGATGATCTAAAGCACTCTTGAAAAAATTTCTTTGCATCCACCTTAGAATAAAGCATGATACTAACTCTCAATAATTCACCACAGGCCATTTTTTTCCTCTTGGATTGAAATACATCACCGCTTCTGAGGCTGTAGCTGGCT
Organism: Lemur catta; assembly: GCF_020740605.2. Classification (NCBI taxonomy): domain Eukaryota; kingdom Metazoa; phylum Chordata; class Mammalia; order Primates; family Lemuridae; genus Lemur; species Lemur catta. The sequence goes on from NC_059131.1 coordinate 77,496,182, forward strand.
TATATTTAAACGACACGCTATGTTAATAGCATTTCCAGGATCTGGGGTCACCAGAATCCCACTCAGAGGAGTGGTGCTGTGGAGCCACAGGGACTACAGCCATTTGAAGAACCAACAGTCTCAGACGTTTCATGGCACTCTTACCCTATGGCAACACCATTGAGGGGGAGGGTGTACGGGGCAGTTGCCCACAACTATTATATTTCAGTTCTCTCTTCTCTCTCTCTTCCTTTTCTCCCTCTGACATTTCCTCTGAGAATTCATGTAGTTGAATTCCAGCAAATTGTATGCTCATGTAATACTCTATTATATTTGGGGAAATTATCAGTAGAAATGGATAGAAACCAAAGTCTTGGGCCCTAATTATTTACATTTCAGTTACCCAGAAAATCCAAACCATCTCTTTCTTTAACCATAATAGATAATTAAGGTTTCAGAGTATTCTTGGAATCACAAAAAAAATAGGGGTATGAATGTTAGATCGTCTCTGAGCACAATTGCCATCTTCAGAAAGACTGACCAATTAGAACTGTGTCTTAGTTAATGTGTCTACACAAATTGTCTGCTGTGCTCAGGTTCCAAAGTCCAGGTTCCGTGTCTCCTCTCTCTACCTGTATTTATTTTGATGCCTACTGGAATTGTCAGGGTTACCTGAATTGTGCAGTTTCTGCTGTGCTATAGCAGAAATAAATAGAAGCTTTGACTAGCATTACAAAACAGCTCAGGGAAGTCCTGACTTAAAATAGTTCCAAATATATTAGGCAGGAGGCTAGAACACAACCTAATCTATAATTTCATTACGTTTAACTCATTCTAAATAGCAATATGTGATATTTATTTTTTTTAACTATTACACAAATACTTTCCTCTCTTTGACTTACTTATCCTTTCAATTTTTCGTGATGGAACTTACAGTGATAATAATAATAGTACCAAAATGTACAAAGTACTTAACACAATTTACAATGATCTTGGCATTGAGAAAAATATCCATACTTTTCATATGTGAGTCCTTTTGAATCTTAAATTAAACTATCTACCAAAAAATACTTTTCTATATTGACTAGAACTGGTTAGTAGACTATATTAGTTAATAAGAAGAGTTGTGTTTTCACTTGAGGATGGTATGGTTTTTCATTTTGAATTATTGTTTGATTTTCTTCCCATACAATTCCATTTTGAGCCATCTATGGGTGCAAATTGCTGTATATATTACCCAAAGATCAGGGTCTTACGCTTTTGTGTTTTCTCCATTGCCTCCATGTTACTGACTTAACCCCATGAAGTGATTTTGTGATTCTCAACTCTCCTTTGTTTCTTCCTATTAGTCCATGTGCTTTCGTATCTCTCTAGTGTGAGATTACCATCAAACCACATTTGAAACATGCTGCCTTCATTTCTCCTGTTATCATCCATAGTCTGGGAACCGATATATTTAGAAAATCACCTTCCACTGTTTGCCCGCCTTCTTCCCACAAGTCCTCTGCAGTAGGACTCTTTCTCCCAGGCAGTCAGAATACAGTGAGTAATTGGAGAAGACCATTCTGGAATTACAAGTGTTCCTCTCACTGATCTTCTGGAGACTTTCTCAGCTCTGAGGAAATGCCTGGTTGGATTCTGGGTTTGTTCAGTTGATAGTATAGCCCACACTCTTATATACAGACTGAGGCTGGCAATGCTCCATCTTAGTGTGAACCCAGCAGTGGTTTTTGAATCTTTATGGACATTTTTTCAAAGTCAAGTATACCTTAATTTCTACGTCTTTCTTTCTAAGAACTCAAAACATGTTTTGATGTATATTCTTACCTTGTCTCCTACTTTCCTACTTTTCTCTTTGAGGAGAGAGTGAGGGGTGATATCTGTCTATGAATAACATCCTACCTCAAATGAAAAATCTGGGACCATTTCTCTTCCATATCCCCTTCTGATTTAGTCATCTTGTGAGATGATTTTGCTACAAGAGGCCACTGCAATTTTTCAGTTGAGCCAATGGATATACTATTGAATCCTAACTATAAGCCAGGCCGTGGAGGTAAAATGGCATGTGGATACTATATGAAGTGGTTCATAGACATGTTGCAGGCTAGGAATGGCACAAGGGAGTCTGGAGTCAAAACCCACTGTCAGTGCTTTCCAATAAACAGTAAAGGATCAAGAGTGCATGCCCCCAGGCATATCGTAGAGGGTGCCATTGACCTATACACTCTCTCCCACACCTCTAAGCAATTAAGCTGAAGAGGATACTAGGATCTGTACAAGAAAATCAGATAGAAAAAAAAATCCCTTACCCTCCAATTCCACAAACAGCAGGACTAGCTAAGGTCCTTAGACCTCAGCATTTGTACCAAAATGCAACCATACCTGATATTTATACCATCGCAGTTGGTCTTTCTGGAAATGACAACTCAACTAAATGACTTCCTATCTCTATAACCTCTGGCAATTTACTTAACCTCTCAGAATTGGTTTTCTGATAGAATTACTACAAGGATTAAATGAGATAGTGCTTATGATATACCCAGAGTAAGAGCTTGATAAATGAGCATTGTTCCTGCTGATGCTGTTGATAATAACCATGGTAGTTTGACATCTTTTACATGGGCAAAGGAATTCTGTGGGGGACAGCAGAAGTTGAAAAGGAGAGAGCGACAATGGGCTTTTTATGCCTGGTCACAAACAACCCAGAAGCACTTGGTGCTTTACCTGCCAGAAGAGAGGGTCAAATCATGAAACGGGGCATGGATCCAGGAGGTGAGGGTGAAGGAGGAGCAGGAGGCAGATTTCGGCAAGGGAAGCCTAATACTAAGCCAGAGTGAGCTGCAACAGCAGAGTTCCCTCAAGATGATAGAGGCTTGGCTGGCTGGTGACATCTCTGCCTATACCGTGGTCTCCTACAGCTTGTCACCAATGCCTGGTTTCCAGGCCTATAACTGACCTGGGTGGTCAGTGGAAATTTGGGCCAAACAAGGCGGGAGGGACCTTTACTGAGGCTGAGAGAACTGATAGTGTCTTCCACCCTGGTAGGAAACTTTACAGCAAATACCTTGTTCAAAGGCGGTTAAACGATCTAGGTTTCCCTAGCTCCATGTTGAGAATGTGTCAAAGTACGCACAGCTCTCAGGTATCTGCATGAGAGTCCTCAAGAAGGAGCATCTATTACTGTGCACACTGAGCAAACCAGGCCATGAAGAACAGCTGTGTTAAACCATTTGCCTCTGGTCCAGCAATTAGTCCTCCACAGCGCCGGGTCTGGGCCAAGGTCATCCTGAGCCCTTCTTCTGATCTTTTCTGTGGCCGCTACTGTCACTCCTTTAATTAAAGCTTGCAATAATTTTTTCTAGGCTAACAAGAAGAAAAGCAATTGTTCGGGAGCCAATAAAATAAGGAAAGCCAAGTCAAGAGAATGGTAAATATTTAAATGTAAGCCATATTTAGATATTTTAAACCAAGTAATGTGCTAGCAAAATATTTCTTATGCACGCTTTAATTAAGCAAGGATGCAGGGAGGCCATCAAATACTATATGTTGCAGTCCACTTTTACTTGAATAAACAAAAAGCTCTTATTAGCCAAGTTTCCTTCATCAAGAAACAGTAGCTTCATGTCAATGAAGTTAACTATTAAGAACAAAGTATTTTAACTTCAAATTGTCATTCAGGAAAGAATTTTGAGTACTCTTTTAAAAAAAATTGGCAGTTGTCATTTAATATATGATGTGATCTAAAAGCATATTATTTTTTAATGTTACCTAGGAGATTTCATCAGCTTCATGACATTCTTAATCTTTGGTATAATTGTCTAAATTGATAGAAGATCTTTTATTAAACTGATGGAGGCACATCCTGCCCTTTTGTAAGTCAAGTAAACAGGTCTCTGAGTTCTCACTTCCTTTGTCTTGCTTTTTTTATTTTAACCCTCCTAAAATTCTCTGATAATGATAAAAGTGACATTGTTTTAAAAGATAAGAAGCACCAAAATTATTTTCTCTTTGACCTTTTTAGTTTCCAGGACAAGCAGCTTCTGTTAGCAAAATAGTTCGTGCTTTTTCTGACAAAGAATACCTGGCATTGTTCTCTAAGAAAAGTGGATATTGTTCCTGATAAGGAAAGTTATTAAGCCCTCATCTTTGTTCAGAAAACAATATAACAAAAATAAAATTGGGGAATATTTTAGGAGTACTGAGGAACAAATTGAAGCAAGAGATGAAAAAAAATCCATCAATTACATTATTTTTAGGTAGTATGTAGTTTTATACTTCCATGCCTTATTAAAACAAATTAAGATAGGTTTTAAGGATAATTTTTGGCAAGCTTTTAATACAAACAGTACATTTACATAGCTAAAGTTTAATGTGTTAAAAGTAAGTTTTGTAAAAAGAATTATTGGGAGAGTGGGAACAGAAGAATGACATAGAGTTAAAAATTCATAAAATGTGTTAATCATGCTTAAACCTCTGAAACTGGCTATTTCTTAAATCGAGGAGCTCAGATTCAGATGCCATCTCATTCTAAACTCAAATCTGCGTGTTTTCAGTAAAGACCTTACTCAAAGGCTAGGCCGCTGGTGGGGAGCTGCTACCATCATTTGTCCTGGGGCTTCAAAACAAACAATCATGATCTATGTATCCTTGCAGGTTGCAAAGTCTGTGGCAGCAATATGACACTGTTGTCATTAATTCTTAAGGAATTAAGGACTTAATAGCTGTGAAGGCAAACTAATAATAAAACCTCTTCCCTGTTATCAAAAAAGTGAGTATTGCTTTTGCAGTATTTTTGACTCAGCTGGAGGTACAGTATATAGTCAGAGAAAAGGCACGAAGTATATTAGAGCCACATAAAAGAAAGCATACATTTACAAATAATAAGATTCATTAAGGAAAATAATAGAACAGGCAGTAATAGTCATTAACTCTAGGACTCATAACTCTTCAGATTTCTCATTCACAATAAGCTTTGAGGTATGCCACAGTTTTTAATAGTCTAGCAGCACATTTTTTTATTCTTTTAAAAGAAGCTTTGAATATTAGAATATGCAAATACACATACAAGGCTGGCTTTACTGACCATTTCTTTGTGTTTAGGTATAAGTTTCTATATGGCATAATATTTCCACTTGCACTGGTTTCCTGGCATGAAAATGTTTATTGCGCTCATTAGCTAAGAGGGTGTCGGCACTGGTCCAAAGAACACAGATCTGCCTTCTGATTTCAGCCATTAAATTGCAATGGGATTCACAGGCTTAACATTGTGGGTGTGAGAATAATAAAATGGAACTCCATCTTTAGCCCAGTTACCATGGATGCAGTTAAAGGTCATAGTGGCAGCTGCTAACTAGTTGCCTTTTGAGCTGTGTTCCCCCTCCTGCTCTGTGTTTTCGAGCACTTTCCTTTCTATGGGTCTGTCATGGAATACCTTCACCTACTTTGGTGACACACTAACCTCTTCTTTAAGACAACAGGCTCCCTCTTTTCAAGACAATGGTTGCCATGGACCTTCTCTTGAATTTATGTATTATGTATATGATATAGAATCAGAAGGTAAAAGCCTTAATAAAAATACAAATTGCTGTTGCTCCAGCATCCTGAATTACTTTCTCATTTTCTGCACACCGGTCTACATTCCCAACCAAAAAAAAAAAAAAAAAGTGTATAGTAAATTCCCATCTCCGTTTAAACTGGTAATGGGTTCAGGCACTGATGCATTCACAACGTGAAACATCAACTTCTTCTTCATTCGGCCCAAAGTCCTAGGAGTTAATTCCCTGTACTGCATGAGGTGTCAGGGTAATTACCGCTGATCAGCCCTATTTCTCCGCGCGCTGCCCGGCTTCGCGGGGCCCCCTGTTTACGGATGCACCACCACATCATCAGGGTGCTTGCATTCAGGCAAGCTTCTTAATCGAAAGGGTTTGGACAATGTCGGATTTTCAAAGAGACGTGGGGGAAAAAAATTAAAAGTAGCCAAGCAACATAAAGTGCATGGTAAGAAACCTGAAAGCACTACAAAATATTTCCTGATGTCAACATTTCATTTCAATAGATGTAAAAATTCCTATTCATTCCCAATGAAAGTATTGTGAGCCTTGCCTTGGGCGACCTAACTACATGATCGTATATTGAAATATTTGGGAAACATATAGCTTAAAAAAATAGCCACTTTGGGAAAATTTATTCCTTTTTTGTTCTGTTTAGATATAAATTCTAACTATGTGTGGCTATATAAGCCAGAATACAAAGAAACTTCCACAAAAAAAATGTTGTACCCCTCTGTTTTAAACATACATTTATATAACTTGTCATTTCGTAAAAATAAATTAAGTATTATATGAGCCAAATGTTTCAATTCCACACAAGAGTGGTTTCTGGGACTCTTGGCAGGATGCCACTATATTCATTTTTATTTCAAACACAAAGTGATGTCTTTAATTTTAATATACTTTGTAACTATAATGGTTATAAGGCATATAGTATCCTAATTTATCGGCATCCTGTCCTGGTCCTGGGGAGATTTCATTGAGGAACAGAAAGATGTGTTGATTTCCTGTACCTTACAGACTTTAAAATATTGTGCAAGAGTGAAGTGGGGTGCAGAGAGGGCAGAAGGAGGGGGAATTGGAAGCTGGGCACTCCGGGCTCGGTGCCCTACGTGTTGGCTTTGGCTTTGGCACACTATCCTTCCACGTCCCTGGTCTCCGAGTTCAAGTGATGGCCAAGTAGAAAGGCAAAGAGTGAACGACTTCGCTGCCGCCTGGGGCTCTTCCCCAGCTGCGGAGTTCCTGCCCTGGCAGCTCGTTAGCTGAAACAAGAAGAGTATTGGTGAGTCAGCTGACGGGAGCCTCGCTGTAACGGCCCCATGTGATGGCAGCGTGGTCATGGGCCAAATTCTTCTCCACAGCTCCTTTATTCTCTGAAACCTCACTGGCCAAGAGTCAGAGAACCAAACAGGGACAAGAACACTGTAGGAGAATCCGGCCCCGTTTAATCCGCGTTACCCTGCCAGAAAAAGAAGAGACTGATCCCCAGTAAGAGGGAACAGAGTGGCCCCAACAAATACATATGTAAATCTATTAATCCCCAGTGATAGCCCTGAGGTTTCCGAGTGACCTCAGCAACAGAGTGGTATTTCCTCATTAAAGGGGCTGGGTGGAGGTGGCAGGAGAGAGAAGTAATTTTCATAAGCTGTGCGACTGTATTATTGGGAATGCCAGAATAACACGTTTCAAGCGATCATGGAGTCTTCAGCTCTACTCTTCCTCTGCCACACTTCTAATCAGAGAATTTCTTCCTGTGCCTTGTTTACTGTTGATATTTTCTGGCTGATTGGAGAGGAATGACATTTTGACAATTTACTGTAGCAGTAAGCACTGTACAAACAAAAGGTGCTGATGAAAACTGGAACCCATTATTATGTAAATGACGGCTGAGTAACACAGAATCCATCTCCCAGTCACCATCATTGAGACCAGTTTTACTCAATGATAATAATTTTCATGATTGCAGACTTCAGAGTGATCAGAAATATGCTTTAGCTGTTGCATTTATCCACTGCTGGTACTTGACCCTTAATTAAATTCTGAAACTTTTTTATATAATAAAGTAAAATACAGCTGACACTTCTGTTCAAACAAAGAGGCTCAAACACAGATCTACCAAATAAGATAAAGGTATTTCAGACTTACCTCGCTGTATTTATAGTAAACATGAATTGTACAGTGTATTTTGAAAGCGGGCCTAAAGTTTAAAATGCAGATGTGTGTTTTCAAGTAATTTCAATTCTGTACTTCGGCGCTGCTCTTCTTAAATGATTCTAAATCTCTGCAAGCTCATCTTGGACACGTCATAATAAAAAAAATCTGCTTGAAAGACATTTAAATGTGCTCTGAAAATAAGTTCTGTGGATTCTTTAAATCTTCCATCTTAATATCTAGACTATTCAATGCGAGTCTTCAAAACTATGCCACTTATGAAGATCCACATAGCTTAGTAAGCTACTGCATCGAGTTTTGTAAAGGAATATTTTCGTCATAAATTTGTTCTTGTCTTAAAAAGAGAAAGCCAAGGCAAATTCTAAAACAGCATTTTGACTTTAATGAAAAATTGATTGGCTAAAACAGATGTCAAACTGAAACTACAAAGAGCCAGGCATTATGCAGGTATCAGCTGTTTTTTAAGAATGGCTGACAGTGAGGAGACTTTGGCTAATGTGTTCTTATTCTCCTTAAATCCTGCTAATGCCCCAGAGCATTTATTTACCTTGGAGTTTCCTCACTCTTTCAGGGCAGGAAAAAAGATCTTCATTTTGAATATGTTAATAAATACAAGTCAGCTTAAAGGGGCAATTGTGTCAGCTGGTTTTTAATATTTCCTTAGATATAACCCTTTGTAACCAGGCAGCTCACAGAGCCAATGAGCTAAGAAGGTAATTACTTAAGTGGATTTCATGAAGAGTAGAAAGATGATTGTGCCACATTAAATAACAATTGTGTTCTTAATGATGTGTTGGGCTATAATGCAAACATCCCTCCACCATCACAGGCGGGTGTTCCAGTGTACCTTTCTAATGACTCCAATGGCTCCTGTCCCCCTGCCAGGACACAGGGCTTTCAGAGCCTATGTAAACACTAAGGGAGCTGGTATATTTTTTTTAACTGCAGTGCCTGCAGCTGCGTGGTCATTGATAAATTGGCTATGAATTGTTGAAATACTTCTTATGAATATAAACACTGTTGTAGCTTTGTAGCTTTAAGAAAGACAGAATGGTACTTGACTTGAGAGAGAGGACTGCAGTTCCTTCCTGAAAGTTCCTTCTTTGTTGTATGGAAAGGCCCCAGTCTCACAAATTCCAGGAAGGTGGACCCACAAATTATGAAGGGAATGTGAACTGTGGAGAAAAATCATTATTTTTTTTTTGAAATTAAATATTGAATAAAATGTACTTTAGTGTTTAAGATATCTCTCTTGGATAGAAGCAGGAAATAATATTATAGTATATTAGGTTTTATTACTTTAGAAAATGTGTAGTATTCTGAGCAACCATATCCACATGGCTTTGTGTAGAAACACCAAGAAAGGTCATCATAATAAATATATCCAATATCTGAACTAGAATTCACATTAGCTGCTACCTAATCTTAGGGGAAGATTTTCCTAGTGATGTAAACTTGAGGGGAAAAAACATGAAAAGGATAATTAGTCCATGGCTACAAATTTTCTTGTCTGCTTTTGGATGCTGTCATAATGGCCATTTCCCCCATTGCCCATAATAGTACATCTTTGAAGACATGCATAGTGAATCTCGGCAAGGTCATTTATTCCCTGATGTTAACATTAATAAATTTAAATTGAGAGATATGATTCAAATGAAATGCACAAAATGCAATTAACAGTCCAATTGTTGAGAAAATACTTGGCACTACATCCTAACAATTTGATTAGTATTGTACTCACTTCAGAGAACAAAGAAATAAGGTAACTAAAATTGGAAAACTCTTCCAAACCTTCACTGTAAGTTAAATATATTGTGGGAATCGAAATGAACAAATCTCTTACCTCTTTTTTGTTTGTTTTATTGTTGGAATGAAGGCATTTGGACAAGAATAGATGACTGAAAGGAGTCTTCTGTGCCAGAGGAAAACCATGATCTATGGCTCATGTTGACAAATACTGTGTTATTGGTCCTAGATCTGACTTTAGAAATGACTTATTACAAATTCAAATGTAGCAATCACGAGCAAACCACCTGTGATGTGCCAAGCATTTAGCTTTGCATGGGAAGGAAGAGGAGGAGGCCACCCATTCCTGGGTCCTGGGCCTAACCTCAAGAGGGCTGGCCTTATTGGAGGCCTCTTTCCTGTTCACAACAGTCCTTTGGGATAGGGGAGCAGATGCCACAGAACAGCAGCTGGCCCACTTTGTCAGAGCCTGGGTCTAAGCCAGGTCTGGAGGACAGCAAAGCACAGCTTATTTACAGAATAAGTGAGATCCAGGGGGTAAGACCAAACTGTCAACATCCAAGTGCAGATGAAATAATAGAGCTTCAACCAAGGAAGGAAGCAGCTCTCGAAGGAAGCAACACCACAGCACAAAGAGTCACAAAGGCTACTTATCTCCAATATCCTTTCATACTAGTCACCGTACAACTAATTGTTCAGCAGGTATTTTTCACTGAACTCTAAATAATTAAGTATTTTGTGCCCATTTTACAGACAAGAGGAATAAGGTGAGTAAAATAAATTGTTTCCCCAAAGCTATGATAACTGAATTGCATAGCTAGAAATGGCAGAAAAGCCATGGACGCCGCCATGGTGGGGCAGAGGTGGGGAGCAGGTGTCTGCCATCCCTTGGCACAATGTTTGGTTCTTAAATATGCTTCCCAGGTTGGTCTGTTCATGATCATGTAAGCGACATTCTCAGATGGGATGAACCAAGTCTGGTACAAACTGCCTCATAGTATCTATCTTGAATGACATTTTTTAAAGGGGAAAATCCATTTGAATCATAGCTAATTACTTACAGCTTATTATGTGGCAGACACTGTTTGAAGTGTTTGATGTGTATTAACTTCTCAAAACAGCCCTATAAGGTAGGCACTTTCATTTTCATCCCCATTTACAGATAAGGAAACTGAAGCCATGCAGCTAGCGAGGGCCAGGATCTGAACCCAACTGGGTCTCCCAAACCTGGACCACCCTCCCCCCTGCAAAAGTGCTGATGGTCAGACTGGCTCACATGGTCCATGGGCAGCATGGGAGTAATAAATTTTGATCAATAATCTATTGTAAATGGACTCAAGCATTTATTCTTTTAAGACAACATATTTGAATGCCTTTTTTTTCTCATAATGCATATGCAGAATTCAAATTAATGTCCACAAAATTTGCCCCCTACCCTTAGACTGAAATACAATAAAAAGTAGATTCAGTCCCGGTGACCTCTATGGTATACAGATCATGTTTAATGTAGCTCTGTATCTTAGCTAAATTTATCATCTAACTTGTTGATGCCGACAGGCCAATGCATATGAAAGATACTTGCAAAGTAAAATTCTGTTCTCAAAGTGCTTCAGGAAAAGACATCAAAGTATTATGATAAAATATCAGAGGAAGATATAAAATTCTTTGAGGTGAAGTTATAATTTGCAGTACTTGCTCAAAATATTTGAGAAAGTAAATGTTTCCATCTTTAAATGACTTCTGAATTCCTCTTACAGTGCTGTTCTGTTTCCTCGGTCAACATTGCTAGATGGCCTTGTTTTCCCTCTCAGTTTCAGGAGCATGTGACAGCACCACAGTCCTCTTTTATCTCTTTCTCACATAGCTCTCTGATCAGCACACAGCAGAGACCATCCCTGGCCCCAGAGCTGGCCCCGTCCTGCTTTGCTGCACAGGCTGGTCTACAGGACTTTCTGAATCAGAGCACACAGTAAAAGTTTGTAGTTTATATTTTCAGTCTTTTGTACATACTTACTGAGCTACCAGTGTGTGCCTAACACTGTGCACGCCCCAGGTGGCACTCCATGCCCCTCCATGGAGCATGCGTGGAGATTCTCAAAGCATCCCTTTTTCTGAACAGAGTGAGGCATCTCGCTGGCCTGTAGCCCCCCTAAGCTGACGTGATCACGAGCCTCTTCAAGACACAAACAAGAGCCCTGGGCTCGACTTGTGCAAACATCATGGAAGGCACTTCGTTTCCTTATATAAAGTGCTCTCCCTTTGGGTTCCCAGGGTGCAGACAAAGAGCTGGAGCTCAGAGTGCAGGAGGCTGAGCAAGATCTGTGGGGACGGAGAAAGGGAAGGGAAGGAGGCGGGACTGGGCAGAGGGACAAGCCGGCCACTGGACAGTCTCAGCAGAGTCCTGGCTGACCTCGGGGAGCTCTGGAGCTAGACAGCTCTTCAAAGTGGCTCCAAGTTGAGGCAAGAAGTCAGCCAGTTACTGATGCAGGATGCCCTGGGAAGAGGAGTGACCTTGGGCCAGGCAGCTCTCTTCAGCCAAGGATGCTTTCAGGAGAGGCTGACAGCGGAGAGCTGTCTGCTACCACCATGCCCGGCAGCTGGCAGGAGTTTTTCAAATCCTAAAGGGATGTGGAGAGCCCGGCATAACGTCCATTATACTCTCCACGTCTTATCTTAAACCTAGAATCTTGTGCCATCTATATTGTTATGTGGAAAACAAATGAATCCCCAAAATTAGCAACTTCCAGAGCAGGACAGGATCTTAGAGGTACCCAGGCTTAGTGTCCCCTTAATATAGGAATCATTCCTACAACGCCCTAACAGTGAATCATCTCTTTGGACACTTCTAAAGACAGGAGTTCACTGTTGGGAAGCTCTAGTTGTTACATGGTTTTTATTTATACTGAGTTAAAATCATCTAGGTAGAAATCACTCTTTGATAACAGTGATTATATTGACAAATTGCCATCGGTGTACTTGAAACTGAGGAAAATAGTATGTTTGTGCAAATTAATTTGGACCTATGTACAAAATAATTGAGCAGATATTTGTTTATTTTCATTTATTTATTTTGCAAGGTGTTCTGCACCAAGTTGTCAAAGTAGTCTTTTTAAAGCGAATGTCAGACTACGTTTCTTCTATACTCAAAACCTTTGGAAAGTAGCCCACACCCCTCCCACTAGCCTGCAAGCCCCTCTGTTCTAGAGCCCAACCATGGCTCGGCCCTCACCTCCCATCTACCCCTCACCCTCTGCCTGTTGGCTGTGGCCGCATGGAAGCAGACATCCCTCGCTCCTTCTGCTGCAGGCCTTGGCACGTGCCAGGAAACTGGCTAGGGGCTCCTCACCCAGACCTTTGCGAGGCTCCACTCAAATGCCAGTTTGCCAGACAGGCTTCCCTGACACACTCGTCTCAGAGCACCTCCTCCCCATCTCGCCCTCTCATTCTGCTTGCTTTCTCTTCCACAGCTCGTATTAGTTCCTGATAAGGAAGATAAACATGTGTGCGTGTGAGCATGTGTTATGTATATATGTATATATGTATATATACACATGCATGAGTATATATACATGCATAAACATATATACATGTATATTCAGACATACATGTATACATATGCATATATACATACATATCCATCCATACATGTATATACATACACATATTCACATATATTTGTATGTGTAGACAGTTGACCTTTGAACAACATGGGGGGGAGGGGCAGTGACCCTCCCCCCACCACAGTCAAAATCCACGTATAAATTTTATCTCCCCCAAAACTTTACTAGTAGCCTCACTGGTGACATAAACAATTAACACAGCTTGTATGTTATATGCATTATATACTGGATTCTTACAATAAAGTAAGCTAGAGAAAAGAAAATATTATTAAGAAAAATTGTAAGGAAGAGAATAGTGTTTACTATTCATTAAGTGGAAGTGGATCATGATAAAGGTCTTCACCAGCTCCATCCACATCGAGTAGGCTGAGGAGGAGGAGAAAGAGGAGGGGTTGGTCTTGCTGTCTCACGGGTGGCAGAGGTGGAAGAAAATCCATGTGTAAGTGGACCTGAGCAGTTCAAACCCATGTTGTTCAAGGGTCAACTGTATATTAAAAATATATGTTTGTGTGTATATTGAGCACATAGTCTTTACTGCTCCACCTCTAAGCTTCTGAAACAGTTCCTGGAACATAGTGGCACTAAATAAATACTGGTTGAGTGAGGACATAAATGAATGCATCAGTGAACAAATAGAAGCTTGCAAAAAAGGTACAGATAATGTAGTTTGTAAGTCACTGAAATTTTTAAGAAGGGGATGTGAATATATCTCGTTAAAAGGAAATAATCTTATGAATGGAAATAAACATGTTTATTCTACTGAGTTATAATCAAGAAGGGCAATTATATCGCAGCTCACTTCTAGGTACCTTGAAAACAGGGACCATGTTTCATTCTTGTTGTATCCCCTAAACCTCCTAGTACCTTAAATGTATTAGGCACCCACTAAATGTTTGTTGAACTTAATTGATTTAGCCTATCAATAAATCTCACAATCAAGACAGAAGACTGCAGTCATCTGGTGTGGTCATGAATGCAGAAGGCTAGCATGTTCCAAGTGTCATGAATTTTTTTTCTAGGTCATCTTTAATATTATTAGACTACTGTACCAATTTTTCTCAACATGTTTGTAGAAGTAGAGTCATGAAAAAAACATTAAATATTGCACTGCTACTTAAGAGAATTTGCTAACTTTCATAGGAATGAAAGACCCACTGAGTGGAACTCAGAAGGACTAGCCGTCAACATCATTTATGGGGTGGACTCCATTCAGCCCTGCCATGGACAGAGGTGCTGCCTTCATGATCCAGAAGAGACTCAGGACACTTGGCTGTTGGAGGGAGATGTTGGAGTTGGGGGTTGGCTGCGTTCCTTTATTTTAGTTAGGTGAACCAGCTGCTTTACTTCCCTGGAGGAATTGGTCCAGCATGTTTTGAAGCAAACAAATGATGGACTCTGATGCTCCTCTTCTAAGATAAACACTGCCCAGGAATGCTCTTCAGTATCCTCCACAACTTTGGGACATGTTGACTGTCAGGATGCACTGGCCCATAAAGGACAGGAGTCTAGCTTAGCAGAGATGTACTATGATGGACAATTATCCTGAAATGCCCTATAGGAAGCATTCTGCCCCCATTCAAACATGAACCAGATGTCACCAAGTCCAGACCAAAGCTCCCACCAGTGACTCTTTGGGGGAAAAACCAGAAGAGGAACGGAGCAGAGAAACAAGGCCAGCAGAAGAAAGCAGGAGCCACGACAGCAGCACAGTGTACCTGTTTATCCTGTTTCTTGGTAAAGCTATGAACCATGAGAGACATTTCATCTTTGAAGATTAGTGCTCTTGTTTTTATTAGAATAATAATAGTTCATGCACTTTCTAAAACTTTAGGCAATACACTTGTGCACATAAAAATAAAATGAAATCACCTATAATCCCACGACACACAGATCAGCAGTTGTTAATCTTTCTCTATGGATCCTAAAAATATCTTTTTTCTTATAGGATATAGTTAATTTCTATTTCCTAATAACTGTTAACCATTTAAAAATTCTGCAGTTCCACACCATTGTAGAAAAAAGAGCAGTCACTCTACTTGGCATTTCTGTATATTCTTTGGTTCATTCATTCAAGGAACAGTTTTAAAGTACCTACTATGTTCCAAGAAATATACTATTAGCTGTGATACAAAATGAACAACATCGTCTTTGTCCTCAAGCAGTTCGGCGAGAAAGGGAAGTAATTACAGTTCAGTGAATTATAATTCAGTGAGTAGGAGCATCTTGCTTAGCCAGAGACCAAGATTTTTCAAAAGACATGATAAATGAACTTAGTATTGATGAGTAGGAGTCAGTTAATAGAAAAAGAGTCAGGGGGAGGGGCCAGGATGTGCAAAGACATGGAGATCAGAGTAAACACCGTGCGTTTGAGGAGCAGCGGGGAGGTTGGGGGAGCCGGCACTCAGGAGGTGGGAAATGAAGTAGGGGAGGTTAGCAGAGGATAGATCCCACGAAAAAATAGGGATTTTGTCAGGCATGAGACTCATGGGGGTTCTGACAATGCCATAGTGGCATTTTTTAAGATGACTCTGGGTACAACATAAAGGATTGTTTGGGGAGACCAGGGCATGGACAGTAGTGAAGGGCTTGCCTCAGCCCAGGGGAAGGACGCTCCCAGAAGATGCAGAACACCGGGCAGCTTGGCACAGGCCAGCAGTGAGGAATAGGAGGTGGCAAGAGCCAGGTGGGTGAAAGCGGGGTGTCAAGGCAGTGGGGAGGGCAAGGGATGGGGGCCAATCTTCTGGAGAAAAGGACCGGCAAGATGTGGGATACCCCAGCACCAGCTCAGTGGAGAACCAGACAGCAAACCAAGGAAAGGAAGTCAGAACTTCCTCATATGGACCGAACTCTAGAACAGGAATTCAGAAAACTTTGGGACTTGGTGCCTATGTAGGTGTTTGAGGTGTTCCAGTTCTCAAGAAGAACTGGACACCAGGCTTATGATAGAAAGACTAGTTCCCACAGTCTTGACCCCCCTTCTCAAGTTGTCCGCCCTCAGGTGCGGTCCCCCCCCTCCCAGTTTTCTATATTTCACTATGCACACCTCACTTAATTCCATCAAAGGATCGCCCCCTCTCTCCCTCTCTCCACCCACACACACTTAAACTTTCTCCTTCCCCTATTGCTGCCAACTCCTACGCAGATTTCATAAAAAAACAACCTTTTTTCCATTCCCTCTCCATCTTTGTTCCACATATACTCCACACAGTAGTCTCACCACTCTTTCCCAGAAAGAGGCTGCTGTGATACTCGTATCTCTGATGTCTGACATCTGTCTGCATCATGGAGGGCTGCAGGGGGAAGGACATGACTTTGGAAGGGTAATTAGAAATACTGTACAAGCTACACACATGCACGTGTGCATACATACACACACATCTTGGTCTACTACTTTATCTTTTAAAATTAAACCTACATTTCCTCAAGCATCAGCATTTTAAATCAAACCTTTAAAAAGATTTCTTAGTCAATTTTATCACCTTATCATTTTTCTACTTGGTTTAACTTACCAGCATGGCAACTGTACTGACATTTGGCTTATTTTCTTAGAGTACATAGCATTTCAGCCACGCAGTTGCAGCGGATTAAACCGACTTTAATAAGTTAGATCTAGAACATAATCACAATTTGTAACATATTCCATTAGGAAAATGTAATCTGAGATCTGAAGGAACATACTTTGAATAAGTACGTTGAAGTTACCCACTTATAATTTGGAGTTTTCTGAATAGAGAACAGATATAGATATATGTGAATATATGTAGATAGAACACTAGATGTAAGATATAATTGTGTTAAAGCTAATGATAATGTTCCACAGCAGAGAAAATTAGCACTTTCATGAATTATCCATATGTTTAACATCAGTTGCAAAAACCTAATTATTAGTTGAGGAAAACCTTATGTCTCAGTCAAAAAAATTTCTATGCGAATACTGTTTACTGAACTTAGACTCTTGGAATGAATGGCAAGAATCAAAGTCAAACAAGCTTGTGAATGCCAAACCTAATTTCATTTGCTGATGGCCACTTGTCAACAGTGGAGTATCTTTAAGCTAAACCGAATCTTACAAACAAAAATTAGAAGAAAGTATAATTAATCAATTTACAAACTTGTTTTTTCCTGCCACAGATTAATCTTGAGACATAAATATTACAAACAAGAATTCAGAGAAATGTGCCCCAAAATATATTCTGTTAAAGATTAGTGCCCTGTAAGATGTTAACAGTCGTTCTATGAAAGAAAAAAAAAATCAGCTGAGTAGATGTGGGCATGCTGAGTTAATCACAGTTAAACAGGCTTCCTTTTTCTAGAACTTCTCAGAGGCTTTACTATGCTGACATGTGTTGTGAATTTCTAAGAAGGGGCATTGTTTCTCAAACTTATTTGTGCCTCAGCAATCGGTAGTGGAGTTTTGTAACTCACAGAGCAGGAGGCTAAGGCTCAGATGGAAAGACCTTTCAAATGGGTGAAAGTCCTTGGTTGTTTCAAACTGCACTGCGGACCAAAGATCAGTGTCAGGGTGCCCAGGTGCCCACAAGTGATTTGCCAAAGCTTTGTCAAACATGCAAGGTCTGAGAAACAAGGCACAGCAAACAGTCACTATATCCACGTCTTTCAAAAATATTTAAGGGCAAGGAGAAAAAAATTAAGAAAACCTCCCCATAGCTGTCATTTTTAAAAAGCATTGTGTTCCGGGAGTGGGGGGTGGGAGTGGGACAGAGAGGGGTCTCTACAGCTCCGAAGGTGACCTAAGGGGACTGAGCAGCAAACATTAATACTCTTGTGTTCACAGACACCTTGTAAGGATGGATCAAGCTAGGCCGATTGTAGAAATCTCTTTAGACCTTCACTGAACTGCCACAGGGATCCGTCTTTTTCTCTGAAAGCTAGAGCGTTATTGCTTCACAATGATGGCGCTTTACATTTTGAATCAATATTTAATTCATTTATGCTAACCCCAAAAGCTGAAGGTACTGTCAGAGTTGGCAAGGGGACTCTAAATTTATGTTTTAATTACTTGACCATTTCATCAAAAAGTAGACACGGTGTCTGTGGTTTAGGACTTTGAAATAAACCCTATACGAGGGGGAAAAAAAATGCCAGGCACATAGAGGCTATTCATGCGCGTGTTTATGGTTTCTTTACCTGTGAAAAGGAGAGATTCTGTAAAGGTGTAGTATAGAGAAAATTGACACAGATTTCTTGTTCATCAGAGTAAGCCAGTGCATATTTTATTCAGCAGAACATGAAATTGGGGTGTGGCTCCTTGAATTTAGCTGGGGAGGGATTTTTTTTTTCTTTGCATGCAAACGTCTCTGAATTGTTAAGTGAAAATACCACATGAGAAAGAAAGTTTACAGAGGAAATTTAGTAGGGATATTTTTTAAGTATATAAACTCAAGTACTATTAATTAAACTTAAAAAGACACTACTTGTTGGAAAGGAAATCAAAAACTATTGCTAACGATGACATACAACCAGAATAGTTTTTCAGTGCTTTACAGTAATGATTCAGTGAAATCAATGAGATTATGCATATTTAACCAAAACCTTGACTTCTTAATACCAAAGCTGGAAAACAGAAGTTAACCATAGCTTTGGCTCTCCGCCGGGGAGCGTTGGGTTGGTCAACTCAGAGGACACGTGGCCTGGCCTGAATTGCTCACAGGCCCAGCCCAGAGCACAACCGCCCTGGGGACAGATGTTACAGGAAAGTGCAAGGTCATTAATGGTTTCTTCCCCATTATTGTAGGCCCAAAGCCCATCCTTACGATGCACTCTGCTCTAAGAGGGCTAGAAAACCAGTATCTTTCATAGTAATGACTTCCAGTTTACAGCCTTCATTTGTTATATTTCCTCAATAGCTGTTGTGTTGAGATTAACTGCATAAATGGTCTGCAGCTGTCTGTTATGAATTAAGGGAGTTTAATCAAAGTATTTCTAATGTACAGCATAATGATAATACATGGGGGAAGTACTATTTAAGAGATAATGATGGCTTCAGAAGATCACTGTTGTAATGTTTAGTGCATATGCCTTCAGCATTGAATTTGTTGTTGTTCTGAATATGCTTAATGGATCACTGAAAAGCTGCCTAATGCGGGATTGTTTGATGGGGCTGACAGAGCTGGAATTAGCCCATTGCTGTTTACTGCATACAGCCATTAAGATTAATTGCTGCCAGATAATTTTGACTGTTTTTATCTTCTGGAAAAAGTGTCACTAATGGGTTTATAAATTGGTTCACTATTACTAATAGTAAGGCCAGTGTAACACAATAGAATGTCAGCTAATTCTAAAGATAAAGGTAAAAAAGTATAAAGTACTATATGGCTTGCTAGTTTTAAGGGATACTGTTATCTAATAACAGACAGACTGATATATGATGCTCATTAATGCTATTTCCTGAGCTTTGGGTTGAACCTAATAGATGCTAATAAAGTCTTATTTGATGTCCCATTAAAAAGCTCAATCTGCTTTCTGCATTAATGCCCAGTGTTGTTTATCACGTCTCTGATGACTAAAACCCAAATTCCAATCTGTTCCATAACCAAGCGTTTTCTGAGTATCTTTATATCTATTTTGGTTTTTCTATATATGAAATTTACACAACCAAACCAGAGATGAATTAACAAAGTACCTGAGTTTATAATCATGATATGTGGTGTGTAAGTTACCTGTGAAGTTTACAAATCGGGCATTTTTATATAATGTCTAGGCAAACTTCTAAAAACAGTGCATTGCCTTTCTAACCATTGTTTAGGATTGTCTGCAATTGAATACAGTTTCTAACATATAGGTCATTTAGCTTAGTGGTGATAAAAATACTTCACATACTTAAATCTTAACAGACTACAGGATTTAAAATGCTAAGCATATTTTCCTAAAGAAAGGTAAATGGATATAATTATTTTTAAGTAATATGATTCTGGTATATTATCCATGGAGCCAATACTCTTTATGAGGACGTAGCCAACCCGGCTTCTTGCATTGGTTTATAGAAGTTGTTTAACATACCCAGAATGAGTTTTGTCAGTTTACCACAATTTAGAATCAAATTCTTTGTGCATTGAGTTTCAAATGTATTCTTTACTTCTGAGAGTGCTAAAAATAAATGGAAAAAATATGAACCAGACAGACAGACAGTGAATATTTAACCATGTAGAAGAAACCAATAATTCATGAGTAGTGAAGTTGTTCTTTCCTCAAGAATGGATACCATAAATTATGAAGTGTTTCTTTTGTGAAATCAAAAGCATATTTATATCTTTTACTTGAAGTTCTTTTTATATTGTGCTTGAAACTTTAACATTTAAAAATACCTGAGCCCCTGAAGGGTATATAAAGTAATATATGACAGATTACTTTTTTCTCTTTTTTGCAGAGGTGGGTGGTGGTGGAAGAAGACAGAAGAAAACCCACATATTCCAAGTAATATTCTCTATGGAGTGAATGCTAATGTAACTTTTAAGAAAGAGTTTTTTTGTCTTTTACAATCTTGCTGTAAAATGAAGCGGAGTCAGATGCTGAATTGGACAAATTTTTTTCTCTTTCATATTTTTAATATTGAATTTAGTTTTAATATTTAACATAAAACAGTAAGTGCAGTGCCTCAAAATAAGTAGAAAGTGGTGTTTGTGAGGCAGTGGTGTCCTTTGGATGCAAGGTCTTTCTGACGACTCCATCTGTCCCCCTCTCTCAACTCTGCATCGTGGAGAAGCAGGTGAGTGACATCCCGCCCCCTCAGGTTGCCACACGAGCCCTCACTCAGAGTGCAGCATTGAAATATGAAAATGCCCAGGTTTGATCCATAGCACTTTAGAACACAAAGAGCTCCTTCATAAACTTTTAGCTGTGTCTGGTCATATATCCTAGCTATATATTAATATAAAGACATTTTCCACTCGAGAAAACCCTGGTTTCACAATCTATCTTAGTTTGCCACCTCTGGATGGTCCGTCCACCCTGCCCCTGCCCCCAACCTTGCTCCACCTCACCCAAAATAGTATGGACTGCTGAGCTTCCTTACCAATTCGTGCTGCAGTCCTCTGAGTCAGTGAAGCATTGCAAGACTTCTTGGTGGTCACAGATTTGGAAAAAAGCATGTTCTTACCTCCCTGTACCTCCTGTCTCTTTCAGACCCAAGAATGCTTTGGTTTGGGCTACCTTTCAAATGCAACAATAATAACAACAACAACAAAAAAATCAGCATAAACCTGAATGTTTCTTTACCTCTTTAACCCTTTACATCTGTTGGTTTAAAAAAAAATGGAAAACCCTGATGGTACTCAGTTTTAAAAAAACCAAGAGAAAACTGAATATTTTAAGACTGTTTCTCTTCCAGTGCAATGTAAATGGCGGCCCATCATTTTAAATAGGAGGAGCAGAGTAAGTAGATGTCAGGAGCGAGAAAATGAATGGCACTCTGAAAGTATGTTCCTGGGGTGGGGGGGAAACAAGGACAGGGACTCCCCTGAATCTAATGATTGGAAAAATGCTGCTTTGATTCAACCCCAAGCAAGTCCCAGAGCTTTAAACTCCCTACTTCAACTCAGCGACAAAGAAGAAAGTTGCACCAGCAGGTACTTTAGGACTCTCCACAATGTGGAGATTTAACAAGGATCCTGCAACTGTAGGCACACAATTACTGCCGCTGGGAAGGAGCTGGATTTGCAGCATCCCCTTGACATCTGCTTCATTTCAATAATTTCCAGCCATTGAACCTCTGTCTGAATGAGCATTAGGAAACAGAGGCATGTTTGGTTACTAATTTGAGCCTCTCTCTTTCTCTCTCTCTCTCTCCAATCTCTCCCCAGTTGGAATTTTATGCTTGTGAAAGGGCTCAGTTGATGATTTTGATGTCTGCAGCTTTCCATCCATATGACCAGATACATTCTCACCACCTCCACATACCAAAATGAGGAGGAAAAACCTGGTACGTATGTCTACCTGTCCCGCCTGTTAACTGTTAACATCGTCTGCCTGATGTAGACATTTCTCTGTTAAGAACTGAGCTGAGACTACAGCTTCATTTCATAGGAGGCTGTGCAGAGATCATCTGAAGTCTTTCCCAGGTGAGACAATGCCCTGCAGTTATCACAAACCTGGATTTGAAACTGTGACCTTACCGGTTTGCCAGATGCCAAGAATGAATGCTCTGAAATTGATTTGCCACAAGACGTGATGAGCGGCTCAGACTTCCCTGGGAGGAGAGGAATATTTCACCTGTGGGTGAGATCCCGTCTCCCTGCCTATCAGCGTTGTCACAGCTCTGATAGGGAAAGGTCTTGGGAGCAGAGTTGGTAGGAGTGAATCCAATCTATCTGCCACCCTGGACTCTCGGCACCTGCTTGTTCAGGGCCTCACTTCCACCCACTCTGTCCTTGGCCTCACAGTCGGCCTATTGTCAGTCATTGTGGTTGGTCCATTCAGAAGAATCTTGAATATTCATAGCCACCCTAATTTACTAATATATATTCACTAATGTCGGAGATCTGTACATGTGATTCCTGAGCTTATTACAGTAACAAGTTTCTCCAAGGCTACTGGGCATATTCTTCATGTCTCTCTTTCCAGACTACTGACTCAATTTGAGATTACATCCTCTGCTCCTTTGCGTGCATTGCATTTGCCCTGTAAAACTCATTCCTTTCACATTGTAAGTCATCTAAAGACACAGGGGGCATTCCAAGACTGGGCGTGAGACGTGTTTGATGCCGTTTCTTTAACATGCTTCACTCTTTCTTTGATCTGTGAAACTCCCTAACATTCTGTCATGGTTACTGGGGTTCAGGGAGAGAGTGTTGGAACTCGCTTAAGTATTAACTGCCTGGTGTGGGATGATTTTTCTCTGCACCACATTCAGACCGCTACCTCTGGCATACGGTGTGTAGCACCTCTCACTGCATCACTGAAAAAGAAATAGTAAATTAAGTAGGTTTTAAAATTACCCATTGAACTCACATCATTAAACAATTCTATAAGAAATTCACAAGTGGAGACAAATAGGAGGATTAAAATGCTATAAATTATGCTGGGGTGGGATGGGGGGTGTTGTACATTTATTTTGCGCTTTGTTCTGGCCACAAAGCACCCACAGCCAGGATGGTTCTGCCCACTGCTTAACAATAAGTACCTGGAAAAAAGCATGACCCCTGAGTGCCCCCAAAAGGGGGATTATTGTAACAGCATTTAACTCATCTCTACGAACTGGTTAAAAACATCTTTGCATCATTCAAGTTCTACTTGTCCCCTTCAAGACATTAAAGTTTGTTTCTTTCCTTCTTACCTACTCCTTCCTGGTACTTTCCCCTCTTCAATTCCTTTCCTACCCAGCAGCAAGGAAGTGGGAAAGGAACAATGTTCATTTTGCACATAAGGTATTTGCGTCTCTTGTTCACCTCCAAATGCCAAGAAAGTTCTAGCTGCACCTGGTCATTGGTTTTCTTTTCTACCATTATTCATGGCCATCCCATCCTATCTCTTCAGCAGGTGTTTGTCTAAATATTTTCATTTTCTCTGTTTCTACTCGGTCTGTAAACTTCATGAAAACAAAGACAGTTCTGTTTCAAACCACTGTATTTCAGTACATAAAGCAGTGGCTGGCCCATAAATGCTGTGTAACAAATCACTCCATAATGTAGTGGTTTAAAACAACAACAATCATCTTACTATCTCTCACAGTTCCTGTAGGTTAGGAAATAGGGAAGGACAAATTTCTACACATAGCCTCAGTAATGCTGCCTTACAGTCTCTCATGCAGTTGCTAGAAATATAACAGCTAAGGACTTTCTGTGCATCTTTCTCTCTTGCATAGTCTCAGGGCCTCTCAGTTTTAGCTCTCATCATCTGACCTGTTGGGCTTCCTTACAGCATGGCCGTCTGAACACATGACAACTACTTACATGACAACTGAAGACGACTTTGAAACCAAGTATTTCAGCAGCAAGGAAGCTACAACGCCTTCTCTGATCTCAGTTTGGGAAGCACACAACATCACTTCTACTGCAATCTCTTAGTTACAAATGAGTCATAAGCCTTTCAAGACTTAAGGAAAGGGGAATTAGTCTTTGCTTCCTGATGTGAATGTGGCCAGATTGTAGAAAAGCCTGGATTACTGGAGATATTGTTGTGGCTATCTTTGGAATATGCAATGAGGGTGTCCAGTGTTGTCTGTTAAACAAAAAAACAAATGCCTTCTGAATGATTTTTCCATCTCTCCTACCGGAGATTCACTCTGACTCAATTTTCAAATAACTGTATTTTCATTCCAATATTTCAATATCTCCAGATGAAACTGCATTCTGTCCTATTTATGAATGTTCCTCCGTATTCTACCAGTTCAGGTCTTTTATAGGCTATCTTCACAAAATATTGGCTCTTGAATTTTATTCAGACCGTGGGCTTTCTCCCCTTGACTTATCTATATTCCTTTTTTTAGCTTAAATTTCTGTAGTTTGTCTTAAGGATGAGTCTAGAAAATCCAATACACTCCCCTCTCCTCAGCATTCATATCCCATCCCATCCCCACCCTAATGAAAATCACTTCCTTTAAGATTTTATAAATTTTCTCTTTGTAATTTTCAGATTTCTGTTTTCATGCCAGACCTCTCCCAAGGCATCCAATTTGGTATCTCTGTTTATGCCTCCATAAGCTAAGTAGACTTAATAATTCCAATTTAGCATGACTGTGCTAAATTATTTTCTTCATAAACTTCTCTTCTTTATCCACACCTATGTTCACAGACATGTTATTCACCACAGTCAAAAGGTGGAAGCAACCCAAGTGTCCATCAATGAATGAATTCATACACAAAATATGGTATATCCATACAATGGAATATTATTCAGCTTTTAAAAGGAAAGAAATTCTGGCACATTCTACAACCTGGATGAATCTTGAGGACATTATGGTAAACAAAATTTTCCAGTTACAAAAGGAAAAATATTACATGTCAAATTCATAGAGACAGAAAGTAGAATGGTGGTTGCCAAGGGCTGGGGGGAGGGAGGAATATGGAGTTATTGTTTAAAGGGAACATAGTTTCAGTTTAGTAAGATGAAAAATTTCTGAAGATGGATGAAGGTGATGATTGTATAGCAATATAAATGTACATAACACTACTGGACTGTACACTTAAAAATGGTTAAGATGGTAAATTTTATATTATATGTAATCTATCACAATTTTAAATTTAAAAAAAAATTGTTCAATTCCTTCAAGTTTTCCTGGCCAAGATTTATAAACCAAATTCAATTCTATAGAAGAATTCAGCCTATAAGTACCAAACTTATTAGTTTAATAATTGGCATTGCTTAGTTTTAAGATAAAGAATCATAGAGGGTTTCAACTTTACTAAGTAGAAAGTAATTTTATTTGATAGACTTTAATCAACCCCACCCCTGCTTACCGTGTACACACAGGCAAACATACACATATGCACAGGCATACACACCCCCTTCATAAAGGAAGAGATATTTCAGTAGGGAGGGTCTCTGATTCATTTATATGCATGGCTGATTTTTTTTTTTTTTTTTTTTTTTTTTTTTAGAGGTGAGATCTTGCTCTGTCTCCCAGGCTGGAATGCAATGGCATGATCATAGCTCACTGCAACCTCAAACTCCAGGGCTCAAGTGATCCTTCCGCCTCAGCCTCCCAAGGAGCTGGGACTAAAGGTACTCGACACCATGCCCAGCTCTGGCTGATTTTTAATAAGTATGTTACACATCTTCTCCCATCAAATCTTCACATTAATGTTATAAGGAAGGTACTATTATGATCCCATTTTAAATATGAAAATATGAGACTCACAGTAACAAAGTTACTTAACACAGAGAGATTGAAGTTAGAGGTGGGATTTTAATCCAGATATCCAACCCCCAGAACTCTTCCTTCTCACCATCTGCTCAGCTGTCATCTGCTAACTATGAGATGTTCTACATGGAATTGTGGAATTTTCTCTGAGATTGGACTTAGGGCCCCAGGGCCCCAGTCTGGGCTCTGTCCCAAGTGGCTAAATCACTTTTTACTAGTCATTTAATGCTCAACTAAGCCTCAGTTTTTCTATCTATAAAGTGGGAAAATAATATCTTCTTTGTCTACCTTAAAAATTTTGAAAATAAAAATCAAAATTAAATAATGTAAATACTGTATTTGAAAGTGCTTTTCACTCTATGAAGTGTACAAATGTGAAGTATTATTATCATAACAAGGTAAACAATAGGTTACAAAATAGAAGAAACGGCTCTACATGCAGAGAGAATAATATGGCAAAGAAGATGCCAGAAGTAAGAGTCAGGGTTGTATTGCTTTTGATGGTCTGTTTAGTGAGAGTTACAAGAGAGGACTATGTGTGTATAAGTCTAATACTCCAGGCCAATGCATTTCAGAGAAATTCCCCCAAGCTCTCCCTTCACAGGGAGAATATAAAATTGCAGTGCTGCTTAGGAAAAGAAACATATTCAGGTTATCATATATATACATTTCAGACCATTTTATAAGCATCTGCATTTGCAAGCTCACTATGTCTTTTTAATAGCAAGGAGGGGGCGGAGGAAAGGAAAAAGGGAAAGAAACAAATTGGTTTACATGAATGAAGATAGCAGTTTCCTTAGAAGTGGATCAATTAACGAATGTTGCCAGAAAATATTTCTATTAAATAGATGGGTTCTGCTTCCACAATGGCTGCTTTTTAGCAACCGGTCCCTGAAATAGTCAACTGTCAAGTTTTAGTAGGTTCTTGCAGAAGCAGAAGCTGAGGTAAGAATGTGGATATAAACTGTTTACTCAGGGGTAATCTAAGAAGAATGGGCAGGAAGGACTATGGAGAAGTGAAACCTAATACAGGGCACGTGTGCGAGCAAGAGGAAGACGTAGGATCTGAGTGAAAATCTGCTGGGGACCTTGGTGAATGTATCTAGAATACACCCCAGAGTTGTTCCTTTTGTCCCTCTGATCTGTCCAGCTGTTGCTAAGATCTGGAGGGTCTCACATCGCCCATTTTGCTCTCTGCTCTTCCAGTGCTTATGTAGCCAATCCCCTTTATTAAACACCCTCTATTTGAAATACCTAGAATGATACCAACTCAAGCAGTAGCAGCCCCTTCTACACAGAGAGATGCTCACCCTGATATCATCACCCACTGAACCAATGACAGCATCAGTGGTTTCCCTCCAGGCATTGTCTAATGTGAGAAAATTGTTTTCTTAATCGGCTTTATTCACATAATCTGCTATGATTGGGGATTTATTTTACCTGCAAAAAACCATTAATTTCTTCTTTCCATTTATTATTTAGTTATTTTTAGCATCATGCATAATAGACTGGCTTCATCCAGTACATTCACTGGATTAGTATCTGCTCCCTACAGCACCATGTACTGTCAATCCATCACCAAGCCTAGACTGAGAGACACACATTTAACAGTTTATTTCTGCCTGCACTTCTTTTTGAAACAAACTGAGCTGTTCTGTTCCATGTAACTCCACATGCTCTTAGACCTAGTGCATGTTCTTCTTATGGTCAACCACTGGAGCACAAGAGCCAACCCAAGCTCCACAAATACATTTAAGGCTTGTATCACGTTCACCAACATTCTACTGGCCAATGCAAGCCATGTGGCCATGCTCAACATGGATGGGGCTGTAAAGTGTTTTTGTTCACAATGGGAGAGGAAAGAAAGTTCTGGAAAGTAATTCTCAGACTTTAATATGCATCAGATACCCCATAGAAGGCTTGCTAAACCAGACTGTGGGTATCCCAGCACCAGAGTTTTGATTCAGTAAGTTTCGAGTGGGGCCTGATAATTTGCATTTCTAACAAACCCCCTGGTGATGCTGACACTGCTGGTCAAGGGACTGCAGTTTGAGAGTCATTGATCTAAACTATCACAGTAGGCATCCACAGAGGCCATTGATGTCTAAGAGGAGCTGGGGGACAGAAGACTGTGAATTGCAAAAGAAACAAAAAACAAAAATGATTAGTCTTATGAATAGTCTTTACCAGAAAATGCAAAAGGATCTTGATTTGATTAGCCCAGTGTAGGGTAGAGAACTTAATAATAGTCTTCAAGTATCCACTGGGATATGTATAGCTGTTTTTTCAGAGGACACGAATTGAGTTAAAATGGTTCAGAGATATTCAAGTTAGCCATGAGCAAGAACAGCCCATTTGCAAGGCTGTGGACATGGCAGGTACACTAAAGAGACTTGGAAAATCAGAATTAGATCATTTAAATCATAAATGGTTACCTTTATATCATCATTTGACTTTTGGCCCACCCTGGAGCAAAACTGAATCATCTCTGAGGGTCACTTGCAGCCCTATAATTCTGTAAAACCAGATATGAGAGTGGGAGCAAACACAGCAAGAAAGGAGACAGAGGGAGAGCCCCTAAGGAATGGTGCCTTCTCCCTTGGCCAGTGTATTCAAAGATACCACCAACAGATTTTTCACAAACACAAACATTTTCTAATTGTGCTGTCACCCCTAAAATATGATGACTCTTACCCAGCAGGGAGTGAATCTTTAGGAGGAGATTGGAAAAAGCCTAAGAATGAAAACCACAAGATCTGGCTCTGAGTCTAGATTCTGCCACATATTTGTTGATTGGTCAATTATCTTAATCTTTCGGTTTCAGGATTCTTGTCCATAAAGTTGAGATAATAATGTCAGCAACGCTGGGACGTTACAAGGATCCACCCAGCGAATAAAGAGGAAACAGCTTTGTAAACCACAGAGTGCTATTCAAATGCCAGCTTTGCAGTGGTCTGAGAAACGGTGGCTGGGGGAGGCCCGCCCAGCCCGCATGCTCTGTGTTCCAAGCAGGGCTTCCCGAGTCAGAACTTCAAGGGTCAGTGCGAGGATGGTTTGTATTTTGGACCTCAGATGACAAAAGTTCAGTTCAGTTAATTTGATTCTCTGTTCAAGATACATTATGAAAATCAGTTGGTACAGGGCCCTCCTCCTGTCTAATTTCATGATTTTCCCTTTCACTCCATTTCCAATCCCATTCTCCCCTCGCCCACCCCACAAACTTCAGTATGTGTCCTGGTACGCATACATCTTTGAAACAGAGAGGGCCTTTATTTACTTACATGGGTGAGACGTTGCACTTTATGTCTTGCTCTGTGTTTTACTCAACACTACGTTTTGTTTTGCTTTCTGTCTATCCATTTAACATCATGTACCTCTAGTGACCACTATACTGGTAATTCTTTTTTAATTAGATTCTTGACATAAGGTAATAAACTTTTTATTTTGCCTATTAAGGACATCAGACAAACAAATGTCTACCATCTACTTTTCCTGTCATTTCATCAAAAAGGATATTTTAGCACCAAAAAACTGGACAAGGCTAAAATCTCAAGCTAAAGGGTAATTCTTTATGTTGAACACATCAGGACCATATAGATTCGTGGGAAACCTCATTCCTCTCATTTGTGGAACAGTGACTCTTCATCATGGGCTGGAAATGGGAAAACACCAGAGGTCAGCAAAATTTTTCCATACCATGCCATAGAGTGATGGTTTCAACTTTGTGAGCCCAGAATTAGCTTCCTAAGCATGAGCTCTGTGCAGTTGCACAAGCCCCACACTTAGAAGTGCCCCTTGCTTGCTTTAGCAGTCTACTGTCACTGTGTTTAAATTCTTAATAATTCATGAACAGGAGCCCCTGAGTTTTCATTTTGCACCGGGCCTCGGTTCTATATAGGTCAGACAGCTTCTGTTATAACCGCTCACCTCCACTGCAGGAGCACAAACACAGCCACAGACAACAAGTAAGCAAATGAGACACCTAAGTTCCATTACAACTTTATTTACAAAAATAGGCAGCAGGCTGGATTTGGCCTGCAGGTCACAGTTTGCTGACCCTTGGCTCGGAGAACAAGCCGTGCAATAAGCAGTCTAGGTTCAAATACTGATGCCAGGACCTGTGGCTGTGTGACCCTGGCTCATTTACTTAAACTTCTCTGAATGCTACTTGCCCCTGTTTGTACATGTGGCATAATAACACAAGGCTACCTCACAGGGCTGCTGTCCGAATTAATTCAGATGATACACATAAAGAGCCTAGTACCTTCAGGTACTTGCTAGAACTATCCTCATTTCCATTCTTATTCTTATTTCCCTCCAGCATAGCCCTCCCCCTATTCTGGAGCCAGGTTATTTACATATGCCAACCTTTTAGTCTCTCTGGGAATCTTCCAGAATATGGATCAGAGGAAGGCAGAGGTCTGTGGACTGTCTCTCCTTTTCCTCCCTTTCCAGGTAGACTTTTTTGGATAAAATTGACAACAGTTTTCAATAAACCAGATGTGATCTCTCATACAGAGTCCTGGACTACAAACTTTCATGAAATTTCCCCACTGCTGGAAATGTCAGAGGTATAACGGCTCATACATTCTACAGGTAATATCACTGCTTCTGCAACACACGCATAGTCAACCTCGGGCATACAGGTGTTCTCATGTTTGCCATGGTATCAACTTTCTCTTCTGTCCATCATTAGAAATAATGCAAGTGACTCTTACCCGGAGTAGGCTTTATGATAAATACCTCCTTGGGGTTTTTTCCCCTTATATGCTTTATTGATTTTAGGCCACACATCTTAGTCTTTGAGTCACAGAAATCTCTGGGAGTCTAAAAAAAAAAATTGTGAATCTTCTCCAAAGGCAAACAAATGTACTGTAGGCACACACACATACACACACATACATACACACACATTTTCCCCAAAATGTCAGGAGCTTAAAGATCCTCCGAGGACCCAGGCACAATCACTGAAGACCTATCAATGAAAACAGATTAAGAATTCCTACCTGAGGGACCCTCAAGGCCTTACCACTTGAGGTGTCAGAATCACAAGTTGTACCTGTGCTGGCTAGAGGACCTGACAAGGAAGAAGAAGTACATTCTTAAATGTGTGAATCAACTAACGTGAATTCCTAGGCATCCTGAAATCCTTTTAGGACCCAGGGATGACGAATGAAGGGCTTGTGGAAAAGCAGCAGTCAGCCATCCATTAGGATAGCTGAGCGTTCCCTGGGCAGGCAGATCTATATGGATGGGTCTTCCGGTTACTTTCAGGGTAGTGAGTTTTGCTTCGGAAAATGTGATTGATGTGGCCGCGCCTCCGTGCACACATCATTAGTCTGTGGCGGGTAAGCTCAGATGGTCGGAGTGCGGTGCTAATGAGGCGGAGGTTAGGGGTTCAGTGCCCATGTGGGCCACTTAGCTTTTGTCTCGTTCACGTCCCCAGACTATTTCCAACACAGGCCACCTGTCTTGAAAATGTCTATCTATAGTCAGAGGGAGGAGCCATGTGAAAGGGTTTGGCTAGATCACTACAAATCTATCTTGACTCTGGGAAATCAACGGCTCTGTGAGATCCTGGAGGTTGATGAGGGACCTCACCTTCCTTTAAAATGGACAGCAAGCATCATATTCAATAGGCGCGTGGTCTCAGTGGAGTGGATTTCATGAATAACTTGTTAAACTGTCACTTAATTTTACATCCCTGGAAAATATACAATCAAATGAGATGATATTAGACAAAACAGTGGTGAGGTGCCCTTCACTTTAGGCAAATTAAATGTAAATATTCATTTACATATGGAAGGATGAGCATTAGTATTCAAGTTGCAGAAAATTCATTTTACAAAAAAAAAAAACAAACCAAAAATGTTCTTGAATTATTTAATTGACAAATCTTCAATTAAATGTTACCAAAATAATAGTTGAATTCAACAAAACTTTTTAGTCTCATATTTCTTTTATAGAGCAAAGTATACATTTGTATCCAAAACTGTTCTTCCTCGTTTACTCCAATTTTGGGTAAAAATACTATGATCTGGCACCAACCAAGGGTCAGGAAATGATCCGTAGGTCCTCCTTGACCTACAGACTCTTCTCCTGGACTCACAGGAAGCCAAGTAGTTTTGCTTTAACTCCTTTGTGACTCTCATATCTTCCCCTCCCCCATTTTCATTAACACCTGGTTATTTCCTTACTGGACCACTAAAGCACACAGCTAATTTTTCATCCTTCCTTAACACTGAGGATAATTTCTGAGGATGAGCCTTGGAGTCTGAATCCCTGCATTAAAAACCCAAATCGACTATTTACTAGCTATGCAACTTGTAGCCTGTGCCTCTTTTTTTTTTCCCCACCTATAACTCGAGGACAAAAATAATAACTGGCTCACAGGATTTTTGTGATGATGTAAATTAGTTAATTTATGAAATATGTTCAGAAAGTTGCCTGGGATATAATATGCATTTACTAAATGTTAACAGCTATTATTATTAATTAATGAATCACCATCATCATGTCTATATCTCCAGCACAGACTCTGGAGGTATTCTGTTCTAAAGCCTACTGTAAGACTTCCTAACCAAGTTACCCTGGACAAGTTACCTGCCTTTTAACTGGGTCTTCTCATCAGCAAAAAGCTTTGCTTTCGTAGAGTTAATGATAGTGTCGACCACATTAGAGGATTTGGTCAAGATTAAACTAGATATTGTAGTAAAGTACTGAGGACAACAGATGGCACATTTAAAATGCTTGATAAATGTATACAAGTGCATAAGACCTGTGTCATTAATAAATACCAGCACTTATGTCACTCCCTTGTTGAAAATCATGTAATATAAGACTATAATTTCAGGGATCTTTGTTATAGTTGGTTACTAGAGAAGTTTCTCTGACTGTGCAGAGCTCTGGAAACCACAGGGAGGAGGTGCAGCCTTCTCTCCTGAGCAGGAAGCCAGTAGCTCTTGGTGGTGTTTGGCTACAACTGCCATTTGCCATTGCTGATGGTTCTTCCTTTGGGAGAGTAAGAGGGAGAGGACCTGGTCTGAGTGGTTTCCGTTATAACTTTGAAAAAAATTATGTCATAGTTCCTCATTAAATATAGCCATTGTTCTCAGCTTTCTAGAAGCTAAGAAACCCTTTGTAATGTAAATTTCAAGTAGCTCTCAATACTCTAAATACCTATGTGAGACTTTAGCAATATGGTTGATTCAGCTAGTATAGAAAGGTCCCTCCTCTTGATATGTATGTATAATTATGTTGAAAAAGTTCTAATGCATAGGCAAATTCAAAACAACAGAAGGAATTCTCCAGGTCCAGAATCTCAGAGCTTATGCAAAGCTACAGCAGACCCTAGAACTGCTCATAGGAGTATCTTTCCCAGTATAAATTCAAGGGTTTGGGGCTGAGACTTTAACACCCACAGGAACAGGTAAAGTAAACCTCTCACCTGACTAGGCAGAGAGCTGGAATGAGCCATTTTATTAATAATAAAGCCAAGGCTGCTCAGCCCATAAAAGGAGGAATTAACACCATTCACGAATCTAGGGAAACAGCAATGCAACTTTCCATCCACTGGCAGTTATAAGAGAAAAAAATCTGCTGCAAGAAATTAAAACCCCAAGTTTGCACCATGAGTGCATGTGAGCACCAAATTTATATTATTATCCATGTGCTATGGGAGCCCCAAACTTAGAAACTAACATGAAAATTTCACCTGCAACTATTAAATCCTAAGAAATCAAAATAAAAAAAGTAAAACTGTTTTATAAGGACAATTATGGAACCTGGAGAATATATGACTCTCCCACACTAAAAAAGAACCCACCCAGATATAAATCATAACCAAAAAAAAAAAAAAAAACAAATGTGCAAAAAAATCAGGCATTTTTAACAACAAACTTTTAAAATCATCTACAAACTAAAATTGTAGCTATTAATATGTTTTAAAATGTTGGACGGATCAAAGAGCAGAGTAGACATAGCTGACAAAAGATTTAATAAACTGGAAAACAAATTTGAGAAAATCACTCAAAATGCAGCACAAATAAATAAAAAGGTAAAATCCAAAAGGACTTAAACAACAGAGATAATGCCCCATATTCATATAATAAGAATTCCACCAAATAAGAAGTTAAGAAAATATTTGAAAAAAAATTAGTAATTTTCCAAAATTGAAGAAAACCATGAGTCCTCAGATTAGAGAAGCACTCTAATTCCCAAGCCAATAAAACTAAATTTACACCTGGACCTGTCAGAATAAAATTAGAAAACATGAAAACAAAGAGAACATCTTAAAAGTAATGAGAAAGAAAAGACAGATTACCCACAAAGGAAACACAATGGTGCTTGACGGCAGGCATCTCATCATCTATAATAGAGGCCAGAAGAAAACAGAATAACTTATCAACCTACAGACAGTTAAACTATTATTTATAAGTGAGAGTAAAACAAAGATATTTTCAGATGGATTTAGAGAGTGTAGCATTCACAGACTTCTATTCAAGAAATACTAAAAGAACACATTTAAAAGAAAATGAATGCAGAAGAATAAAAAGTGAATTGCAAGAAGCATTAATGATTTTAAAAATTTGTAAACATAAAAAAATCTCAACTGACTTATTAAAAAAATAAATAAATAATACCTAAATTTGGAAAGTTTACAGAGATTCAAAATCCTAGTGAAGAATAGTATGGAAGAAGGGAAAGGGGACAGCAAGATCTAAAGGTTCTCTTCCTCCAGGAGAGAGTAGGAACCTTGATAAAGTTAGATTGCACCACCTCAAAGAGGCTGGTTAATGTATAAGGGTCTTGCAGAACCAGGTTTTCTGGGACCTGAAGCTCATATAATTTGTGACACTTGTATTATTTCCTCTTTAAGGAAGAAATACAAAACCATTTTAAACTTTTCAAATTTTACAAATACATGTGTTACCACATTGCTAGGGCTTGGAAGAAGACCATGCACATAAGCATCCAGGAAGTTTATCCTTCCTTAGCTTCACAGTAAATCTACTTGGTATGTAACTTTTAGAAAAATCAAAATAAAATGTTTAAAGTACTTTCAATCCAAGAAGGATGAAACAGGATAAAAATTAAGAAATGCTATCAAACTAATGACATAAAAAAAAACAATAAACAAAGTCATTGAAAATTGAAAACATATCATAACATAGTATAAAATGTCCAAATAAACCAGTAATTACAATAAAAAATTAATGAGGTAAATGTTCAAATTAATAAGTTAGAAAAAATGAGAAAAGAATAAATCCAAAGAAATAGAAGGAAAAAATAAAAAGATAACAGATATTAATGAACTAGAAAATACAGAAATAATAAAGAGGACCAAGAAAGCTGAGGTGAAGCATCACTTTCTAAGTAAATCCCTGACATTTAAGAGGAATTGGATAATCTTTACAAACAAGGCCTCTCACATTCTTGAGTTGCCAAAACATTAAGAAGATTTTGTTAAGCTTGAAATCCTTATAACTTATTCTTCTTTCCTCTAAGTGTGCAAATTTTCAAATGCCCTTTGAGTCAACCAACCATAAAAATCATTTATATTTGTTTCCGGGGGTTAATGATTTCAGACCTTACATGAGTCCAAAATCCTGAGGTTTGGGTTAGCTTTTCCCTTTTGGATGGGCCCCTGGGTAGAAGCAGTTATGCTTTAAACTAGGCAGTAAGAATCTGGAAGTCACAGCTGTGTAGGGGGCATGTTTTTATTGCCTGCTTCCCAAGGCTACATTTCACCTGTACCCAGAATAGGAGTTTGGCACTTAAAAAATTAATTCTTGATTAGAAAGAATAAGAACAAGCTTTGAAGGCTGGCTAGTTCACGCTTCTTTTATTTCTTCTTCATTTTCTTTTTTATTTTCTCTTCATCACCTTCTGTCTTATCTTTAATCAGATGGATATATAGATATATGTAAATCACAGGATGTAGTTTGGTTCTAAATGGCCTCTAAAATGATCAGAGCTATGTCTTCAAATTGGTCCACATCTAAAGTGCCCCAAAAGGTCACCAGCATGCTCCACCCTAAACTCCAAAATAAGGCCACTCCTCAGAAAAGGAAAACATCTATCACTGCCTAGTCATTTCAATCAGAGGAGGGGAGACAGCTCCCAGTGGACCACAAGCCAGGAGCTATATGCAGCACATTCAGGAAATCCTCCGAAATGCAAACCAAAAAATATTGTTTATCATCTGAAAAAAAAAAAGAAAAAAATGAGGTGGGGGAAAAAATGAATCTTCTACTCTCAGCCTCAGAATGTCAGTTGGAGCTGGGAATGAGTCTTTTATTACACAGATAAATTCAAAGAAAGAAATCTCCTGTCAGGATAGGGACAGCCTCTGGGCTGAGCAGGGCAACAAGTTTGACTCACCTTCATGGCCTCGCTGCTCCACAGGTGAATATGGCCTGAAATAAAGGTATAAATTATCAGCACAGCACATGGGACTTAGCCTTCCAATGCCCCTCCATTAACCTTACACCCTCCTCGTGCCTGCAATCACTGTGTGGAAAAAAGGTCCCCGTGTGGCCTGGCAGAAGGTGACGCAAATGTTTCACTGACTTTTGAATTAAGAAAGAAAAAACAAAATCCTAACTGTGGCATATAAAAGACACAGCAATTTAGGATTTGGTTGTTTCCTATGGAAGGTGTATGATTTTTTCACTCTCCCTCTATTTTTCGCTTAAAAAAAATAATTGTTAAGTTTTTCAACATTGTGGCCTTAGGAGGTAATTTGCTAAATAGGACAAAATTAGCTGATTTTTGGACCATTTAAAAGAACATTTCTTTTGAAAGCATATAAAATGTATTAAAGCAATCTTCGGAGTCTTTACCCCTGCTTGAGATTTTAATTTACTCCGAGCTAATAAATTATCCCCCCTCTCAGAAGCTATTGAAAAATTTCAGTTAAATCCTTTTTAAATTTTAATGTGTTCAATTGAATCCCAGGCAATTTAGACATACACACTCACAGCTTGGGGTGGTCAGCTCACCCAGGCAAGACTGAAAAGGGGTCAGATTAAAGCGAACCCTCTGCCCCCTGGGATTACCAAGGTGATATTAACGAATGCGATTTCCCCCCCACATATACACGTCTGATGGTTGGATAATTACTTCTCCACAACAGCATTTAACAAATGCCCCTATTTGAAGGCCAAGACCATTTTCTCTACAGCTGGAGGAAGCCTGGGTGGAGGCGGGAGGAGGTGGAAGTGGCGAGGGGGTGGAGGCGGGGAGGGAGGGAAGGAGGGGAGCAGGAAGCCGGGCGGCTCTAATCAGAGACGGAAAGGCAGTGCAGCGGATCTGGGTCACTTTGGTCGTGGGGTTTGCTGAAGCACAAAGGCTCACTTCATCTCAGGCAGGGCTCTGCGTTACCTCTGCACACTTATCAGAAATATTTTTTCAGGCTATCAATTATTATATTTGAACATTGCATCCTGGCTCTGGGGAGCCCTTAGCAAGCTGTAGCAAAAATCAATCCAGTTTTACAACTTTTACCTTGGCAGAGCTCCAGCCCTTTATCTACGTTACCCGTAATTTAAAGATGCCATATCTCTTTCCGTGGCACAGATATATTCCCAAGTACGACATGTCCTTGATAAACAACAATAATTATTTAAAGTTCGCACTGGTTAGTCTGGGTAGGGTTAACTTTCATGGAAGTTACAGGCATCACGTGGTGGTTCTGTCTTGTCAATAATGATCATTACGACAGCGGTTAACAATACTAATTGCTTTGTCTCCCTTTGCTTCTCATTTGCATGCCGTCTGTTAGATACGACTCTGGCCCTGAGTGCTAATTTTATTTGATCAGAGACGAGAACCCAAGCATTTTTCAAAAAATCACCAATTGGAAATAGAGTCTGAGTCCCACTGGGGAAAAAACTTGAAGGCTATGATATGCTTGCAAAGCATCTCCCTGAACTTGCCTCTTTCCTTGAAGCAGTGGGGAGGTGACACTGGGGACAGAGAGAATCCACTGCCTTGTTAGCTGGATGCACATATGTGTGGACTAAGGGACGGCACACCAATAGAGGTTATGTATCAAAAGCCAGGGTAGCATGATTTAAGAGGACATGCGCCATTGAAGGGAAAGTTTACTACCTCTCATAAAATGAGAAATTTGAGCTAAGGCTGCTGTTCTCACGTGTGGTCAAGCTGGTGTAGGTGGCAAACACAATCATCTCATTCCGGGCTTCAGAGTAGCTATGAAGAAATAATAAAAGAGGAAGCCTCACTTTCCAGCCACATTTTGAAAAGACTTTTTAATGTGAGTGTGTTTTAGATGCCACCAGAGTCTCAATCTCTTTAGTAAAGCCTCATGTGCATAAACCAGTGATCAGATAGACTGGTTTGCAGATTCCTTATTTTGTACTTTTACTGGTTCCAAATGTGTTTTATACACTTTCAGTGAATCTCATTTCTGCAATTTTCCTTAGAGCATATAGACAAAGGCTAATCCAATCCTCTTCCTATCTTTGAGCAGGTCTCCACGGATTCTTTTGGTAGCTGTAACTGCTGTGAAATCAAAGTAGAACAGTCGTTAAATGAAAGATGAATGTTCAGAAGATGCAATAAAAAAAAACCCTAGCAAATTAGGAACTGAATGATTTTCCTTCCTTCCTTCCTTCCTTCCTTCCATCCTTCCTTCCTTCCTTCCATCCATCCTTCCATCCATCTATCATTCATTCATTCATTCTGGTTTTCAGTTATAATCTGTGGTGATACTGGCAGATAAAAAATAAAGTAATTTGTAGATATAAAGTAATATGTAGAATTTCCACTTTTCTTTTGGAGAGATTTAATTTTTTTTCTTTTTGTATATTTTTTAAAATTTTTATTTTTTGATAACTATAGATTCACAGGAAGTTGCAAACATAGAACAGAGATGTCCCATGTACATTTCACCCAGTTTCCCCCAATGGTTACATATTACATAATTATACCACAGTATCAAAGTCAGGAAATTCCCTGTGGTACAACACATATGTGTGATTCTACATCATTCTTTCACAGAACCAGTGTGATATTTGTGTGCCCACAATCAGGATACAGAGCTATCCCATTGCCACAACCTATTTCCCCTTTGTAGTCATATTCACTCCTTTTCCCCACTATCCTTAAATCTTACATGAAAGGAAGAAAAAAGAATGTTCCTACTTGCAGATAACATGATGATATATATAGACTATCTCATGGAATGTACAAAAACACTTCTAAAACTAATAAATGAGTTCATCAAGGTCATCTGCTGTATGTTTATCTTATATCTCCTATTGATGTTTTCAAAGAAACAGCTTTGTTTCACTTTAATGGGTTTTTTGTTTTCAATTTTATATATTTATGCTCTTACCTTTATTAGTTACATTCTTCTGCTTGCTTTGAGTTTAGTCCTCTCTCTTCTTTTTCTAGATTATTAAGGTGGGAGTTTAGTGTATTAACTTGAGACATTTTCTCTTTTCTAATTTATTTTCATACTATAAATTTTCCTCTTAGTACTGCTTTATCTGTGTCCCACAAATTTTGATGTATTATATTTTAGTTTTCTTTCAGTTCACAATGGATTGGTTTTGTTTCTCTTGTGACTTCCTCTTTCATTCCTGGATTATTTGAAGTGTGTTATTTAGTTTCCAGGGATTCAGAGATTTTTCTATAATTGATTTCTAGTTTAATTTTTTTTCAGGTGGAGAAGACATTTCTTATGATTTCAGTTCTTTTAAATTTTTGATGTTTGTTTTATGGTCCAGTATGTGATCTGCCTTACATATTATATGCCTACATATCATAAACACTTAGAAACTATACATACTTTGCTGTTCTTGTGTGGAGTGTTCCGTAAGTATTGATGAGATCCTGTAGGCTGATGGTTTTATTAAGTTCTCCTGTAACCTTTGTAATTTTTTTTGTCTAATTCTATCAGTTGTTCTCCAGCTATAATTATGCATGTGCATTTCTATCAGTTTTTGCTTCATATATTTTGCAGCTCTGTTTTTTGGTAAATACACATTTAGTACTGCTATATCTTCTTGGTAGATTAATATTTAATAATTTTAATCATTATGTAATGTCCCCTTCTCACCCTGGTAAATTTCCTTACTCTAAAATCTACTTTCTCTGATTATTATTAGTATAACCATTTCTACTTTTCTTTGATTAGAGTTTGCATGGTATATCTCCTCCATCTTTTCAGTTCAAACTCCATGTATCGTTACATGTGATGTATTTCCTATAGAAAGTACATAGTTGGACTATGTTTTTATTCAGTATGCCACCCTCCATCTTTTAATTTGTATATTTAGATCATTTACATTTAATGTATTTGTTGATATAGCTAAAGTCTGCTGTTTTATGTCCCATTTTCTGTTTCTTCTCTATATTTTGTTTCTCTGCTTTTTCCTGCCTGCCTACAGAATACTTGAATTTTTTTTAGAATTCAATTTTTATATATCTATAATGTTTTTGAGTATATATCTTGTATTTCTTAGTGGTTGCTTTCAATATTACTACATTTGTAACTTGTCAAAGTCTTATAGTGTCAACTATTTCTTCTCTTCTGAGACTTCACTGGCACAGATGTCAGATCTTTTATTATGGTTACATATATCCCTAAGGCTCTCCCCCCAACCTCTACTCACATCCCATACAGTCTATTTTCTCTCTGTTTTTCAGCTTGAGTAACACCTATTTACCTGTCTTCAAGGTCAATAGATTCTTTCCCCTGTCCTCTTCATCTACTGAGTCTATCCAATGAGTTTTTCATTTCAGTTATATTATTTTTCAGTTCTAAAATATATATTTGGCTCTTCTTTATGTCTTCTATTCCATTTGCTCAGACCTTCTAATTTTCATTTGTTTCAAGCATGTTTGTAATTCCTCATTGAAGAATTTTAATATGGCTGCTTTCCAACCCTTGTGCAATAATTCCAGCATTTGTGTCATCTCTGCATTAGTGAACATTGATTTTCTTTTCTCTTTCAATTTTTATCTTTCTGATACTTATTAAAAGTGGTCATAGATTAAAACCTGGAAGCTTTGGCTATTATAAGACTTGTATCTTATTTAAATGTTGTGTTCCGGCAGGCCTCTCTAGAGAGCACCACCTCATTACTATCAGGTGGAAATGAAAGTCTAGATTCACTACCTGCTTCTAACACCTGAGGGGAGAAGGCTCCTTTTTACTGCTTGGGAAGGGTTTAACTCCTGGGAGTTATCTACCCACTAGACCTCTTTTACACCACCCTAGCTGGGAGGGATAAAGATTCTTGTTTACTACTTGCCACATGTTCTCTACTGACACCAAAGGGGGCGCTGCTACTGCTTAGCAGTGGTCACAGTCTTGGTGCTCTACCAGGTCTACTCTGACAGTACCCCAGAGAGAGGCGGAAGGGGGAAGAGGTGTCCCCTTGCTACTGGGTGGGAGTGCTGAAAGGTAAGGCTCCCCAAGTAGTCTCCACTGACAGCATGTGGGGTGGGAGTGGGTCATGACCCCCTAGGGTGGGAAGGTGGGGATCAGTACCACAAGTGAAATTCCTAGCTCTCCTTGGCCTTGTCTGATGCAACCAGAGCTGGGTGGGGAGTGGGGCATCTTGCTGTGATTATGAAGATGGAAGTCTAGACCCCTACTCAGACTTTGCTGACAGGAGGAGTGGGTAGGGCCACAGTTTCCCAGGTGTGTTTGTCTGGAGTAGAACATTTACAGTCTAAATGTTTTGTTTGTCTGGGCTATGCTGGGCTGCCCCTTTTCTGGTCCTTTGGCTTGTCTTGGGGCTTTTTGGTCTGTACCATTGGTGTGTCCAGGTTACTGGCTTCTTTAGTATCTAGTCTGAGCTATATGAGACAAAAAGAAAACCAGCAAACTCACAGACCTGAGTTGGTCTGACTTCTCCTTGCCTTATGGGGTGCCTGTGTTTGTTTCATATATCCCAGCCATGGTTTTTAGTTACTCCTCGCAAGAGGACTAGGGAAAAGTATATTTACTCCATCTTCCCAGAAGCAGAAGTCTTTTTGTATGTCTTCTTCAAGTACTATTTCGTATAAAAAACAACTTTTTTTCATGTCAGTTCTACAGCTAGATTCATTAATGGACAAATGAGTTATTTTTTCAGGTATTAAACTTTACCGCATAAGTAACATTTGTGTTCATTAAAATTTGAAAGCAAATGTAAACAACAACGTTGATGATGACTGCCTCATTTTAATTTTTATGTGGAAGCTGCTGCATCACAAATACTGTTTTGCTATTATCCCTGTCTATCCTGGCTTTTAATAAATGTAAAAATCTGGCAAATATTACTACATTTATTCCTTATTTAGCTTTGAACTTAAGGATTAAAAAATGTATTTCCTCATTAAAATTTGAAAAATGTCTATTTTGTGAACAGAATTACCACATTCTATTTACCTGTCTCTCTCCCACTACCAAAATATTCTTCCAGGCTTGCTCTATCTTCACCATTTTTATAAATGCAGATAAATATGAAATTATTCACATACCTGGTAGCTGTGAAAAAGCAATGAAATAAGGCATTGTTTCTCATCTGCTTGTTGATTACTTTTTAATTATATGGAAAGGAAAAAAAGGTAAAAGGAAGAGATTTTAAAAAGTGAGGGGGTAAGTGTGAAGGACAGATGGGAAGAGAAGAAAATGAGGAGAAAGGAAAGCTCAAGATTGGCTGTGAGGATATTAAAGCATTTTGTGATATTGGGACCTAGATTTCGTATATTAAGAATCTTTCCAATCTAAAGTTCCAGATGATGAATTCTTTCCTCCAATGACTCCTGGTTAAACCCAGAGCAAGGTTTGACTCAACTTAGGTGCTCTTACTTGGGAACCAGTGTACTGGTTGTTCGCACTGATGACTTTCTCAGGGACAAAGGGACCGTGTTGTCACTGGGCACCTGGCACACTGTCTGGTGCACGTACGTGATAGGAAAATGAGATCTACTGGAGCAGATTCCACTCATAATGGGACCTTGGGGTGAGCACTTTCTGAAGGGCGTAACCCTTTGGAGATCTGAGGAGAAAATACATACTTAACACATACACACGCGCCCACACACACACAGAGTATTGAAACATACACATTCAAATGTAGATATTCTAATCAGCAAGTTTGGGTATAATGTTTCAAACCTCCCTCGGATAAGTGGGTCAGAGAACGGCGATGGTAATTTCTGAGAACTGTAGGAGTGGCAAGTACATTTCCATTCACATGAGAACTGCAGCCGTTTGATAGAGGCTACTGTCTATGCTACCGTAGGGATTCTGAGGCAAGAGCAGGAAGGAGTGGACTACAACCTGAATCTTTGTGTCCCCCCAAATTAATATGTGGAAATCCTAACCCCCAAAGTTTTGGTTAAGAGGTGGGGACTTTTGGAGGTGATTAGGTCATGGGGGCAGAGCCCTCATGAATGGGGTCAGTGCCCGGAGAGCTGCCTCACCCCACCTACCATGTGAGGGACATGGCTAGAAGCTGCCATCTATGAACCAGGAAGCAGACCCCCCTCCAGACACCAAATCAGCTGGCACCTTGGTCTTGGACTTTCAGCCTCCAGAACTTTGAGAAATAAATTTCCATTGATTTATAAGCCATCCAGTTTAAGGTATGTTATAGCAGCCCAAACAGACTGTCAGAGTGCCATGAAAGGGGCAAGTGGAACTGTGGATGCTGTAGCATGTCATAAATGTGAAGTCTTTAAAATAAGTAGAGCTGGAACATAAAGAATATTAAAATGAGCCCCAGCACACACACCCTCCCCTTGCTCTGATGCTGTTGGTCAAGGCAGTGTGGCGTAGCGGTCCACACTCGCAGCTCTCAAATCTGGACCCCGCCATTAACAGGGAATGTGACTGTGAGCCAGACTTACCCTCTCTGTGCCTCAGGTTCCTCAACCGTAATGTGGAATGGTGATGATGATAATTTTCCCCCAAAATTGTGAGAATTGAATGATTTCTGTTTGAAAGCACTGACATATAATAAGGACTATATAAATATGTATTTTAAAAATTTCTGTTATGACTTTGAGTTCCCTAAAATTTTCATCATGTCTTTTGGCTAAAGAAATCATACTGGGATTGAAATTAGAATTTTTCAAAAGGGAGAGAGAATAGTGAACAAGGCAGGACCACAAAGCTTTCTCCTCCAGGACAGGGGCCTCACCCAGCCACAGCCCACCTCCCGGCCACCCTAGGACTGTATTCTTGTAAAGGAACAAACTGGAGAGGTTGAGGATCAGACGGCCAAGCCTGAGATGCAGATGGTGACTCGGCATCACAGTCTGAGGAGGGGGCCTACGGGGAGGGGGGGAGGCGGCAGTGGGGTGTGTCGTTTGCTACTCTCTCTAGAACTGGGAAAAATCAAGTAAGAAAAGTGAAGAGAGGAGGGGAGAGGAAGACATAATGCAAAGAGGG
This sequence comes from Lemur catta, assembly GCF_020740605.2. Taxonomy (NCBI): domain Eukaryota; kingdom Metazoa; phylum Chordata; class Mammalia; order Primates; family Lemuridae; genus Lemur; species Lemur catta. The sequence goes on from NC_059131.1 coordinate 77,540,489, forward strand.
AGGGAGGTAGCAGGGAAGAAAGGAGGAAAAGCAAGAGAGAAAGTGGTAGGCAAGGAAAGTGTACTACCGGCTGTATTCCAGTCATTCCAGTCCCTGCATTTTGTTTTATCTTTTAACATATGTCATCTCCCTTAATCCTTGCACCAGCCATATGGTTCAAAGTGCTGTCCCCATTTTACACACGAGAAAGAGGAAGAGGCACAGTAAAGAAGGGGAAAATGATGGCTGTGCATGAAGCTGCCTGTGTCCACCTTCCACCTGCAGGACTTGAGGTGCAGATGGGAAGAGCTGGAGCCCGGGTCGGAAGCTCCAGCTTCTAGTTGGCTGTGGCTGATGAGCCTGGGGTGCTGGGCAAGTCACAGGATGAACCTCAGCTTCTCTGTTCCTTGGCCTATAAACAGTGGGGGTGGGGAGGGCCGGAGGGGTGGACCATCAGAGAGACAGGCTACTACGATGTGTTCTAACAAACGGGAGCCTGCTGCATGGCCACCATCGTCTGCCCCCATCACTTTCCTCCCTGAAGACATTTAAGTATGTAGCTGAATCCTTCCAGATCCCACAGTCTAGCAGACTGACTCCAAATCACAGCTTTTGCCCCGATATTTGTTACAAAAATCCATTTGCAGCTTTCAGTTCTTAAAGTACTCACTTTGTTCCAAATGGAGCACCTGAAATAATTTAACCCCAAAGTCATTCCAAAGACTTAACTCCCTGTGCTAATCCAGCAAACATTTAGCTCTCTGCAAGAGGCATGTAAACGGGCCCAACATTTAACATCAAGTTATAAATCTGGCCCAGAGCTACGTCTTGGGGTGTTGAGGACAAAGCGGAGGTCGCTGTGGATATTGAGGAAACTCTTGGGGCGGTAGTAACACTGCATCCAGTCAAGTGCATTGCATCCGTGGCGTTCATTGCTGAACGTAGTTCTTCACATGGATGTTGTAGAATTTTCGTGTGAGGTGACTGTGCAAACAGCAAAAATGGAGTCAATTCTCAGAACACACCTGCCCATCTTCTTCCCCTTTCCTCCTCTTTTCCTTCGAGAAATGAGACAACTTTGTTCACCTATGCGGGACAGTGGTGGGCCAGAGTCCACGCGCCATCTGCAAGGGGCTGTGTTCCCAATCCCACGCCACCGTCGCATGCCCTGCGCCCACCTCACAGACCACAGCCACTCCCCTGCAGGACTACCGCGGCGTGGGCTGGGACCCCAGCAGAAGGGTGGCTGCAGGAAGCAGATGCCTGGGACCTGTCTGCCACACCTGGAGTGTTCAGAGGGTGGCTTCATGGCTGTACTTTGACTAGTCCGGAGCAGAGAGCTGCAAAGGACGGCACTTAATACTTCAAAGTCCTAAAGGCCTGGCTGTTAAACATGGGAGTCTGGGTAAAAGGGTGGGAGAAAAACAAACACCAAAGCCCAGGAGCAGGGATGCTTGGACAGCCAGGTGTGTGGGCCAAGGCAGAGGAGGGAGGGGCTGAGGGAGCTCACAGGTGACCTCATCAGGCAGGGAGGGACTCGGTCATATTTGCCATTACCCTAAGAAACTAAGTGCTTTAAGAAAAAGAGAAAAGAAAACATAAATGCTGGTCACGTTCGTTACAGAGATGGTGGTGAGTGCAGGCTGATGGAGGAAGCCCCCAAACCTGAGTCGCCCATGTCGCCAAGGTGCTCTTGGGACTATTCCAGACTCTTGACAAGGTTCTTGGACTCTGAGCACCGTGTGCCGGCTACATTCCATCTCTCTCTCTCTCTCTCTCTCTCTCTCTCCCTCTCTCTCTCTTTCTCTCTCCCTCTCTCTCTCTCTCTGACAGCTCCCTCCTCTCCACATTTGGCCTTGTCCTCCCAAGACAGACACACAGCATGGGGACTCTGTGAATCCTGACACGGGCAATCTGAGTCCCTTAGAGAGAAAGCAACATAGTGACCTGATTTGAGGGAAAAAAAATAGCCTTTTGGAAAAAAAATATTTAAACAATAACCATGCTGGATTTGTGCTGCAATCAAAAGGTGAGGAATCTTTTTTAAAATCCTTAAAAAGAAACCCTTAGCATACATAGACTAACACCAAGTATATGCATGAAAGCAAGTATGAAAATCCAGATGTTTATGACTGTTGTCAAACACCTGTATGTTTGGCCATTCAAACAATTCACCAAATTGCTTCATTTAAATCCAAATAGTTGGTATTAAAAATAAAGCATAAGGCAAACTACAGGAAAATTATATATTTGAATTCTAAATTAATTTTTTCTCATTAATTATTTTGTAGAAACTTCGGCAGAGCAAGGAAGTATTATATTATAAGTTCTAAAAATTTTAATTATTTTCATTTTTCTGAAAAACAAAGTTCTAGAGGTAAGAATTCAAACTTTTCCTTACTCAAGAAGATAGATAGGTATTAAATTTCTACCTGAAAGTTAAAATATTGACCTAAATTCAAAAGGTCTATCCCTTGTGTCCCAAACAAAATTTCCAGCCAAGAGAAGAGTACAATTGATACCACCCCTTCCTGTCCTTTGAAATCATGTGAGATGTTAACAGTAAAAATGACTGATTTGGTATTGCAAAATGTATATTGAGAGTCAAATAAATGTAAAGTAGAAATTTATCATTATCAAATAAAATTTTGTTTAATCTGTTTGCTACCTTATACCTTCAAAGTCAACCTATGTTTATTAAACAATACATTATTGGCATCAAAAAATACTTTAAAATGATTCCTATTACAATAAATACAATTCAAACCTTCTGGAACCCAGGGATGTGGGGCATTTGTTAATAACAAGGGTATCATCCTTAACTGAATTTCTAAACTTTTGTTACCACAATGTCACTGTCAAATGTTTAAGAAACTCAAAATAATTCTATGCTTTTATATTTATAGTCTAAGAGAAAAAATTACTTAAGGGTGTAGATTCAACTAAATGGAAAGAAAAGCAAAGTCTGATGATTTGATGATATTGTTCATCAAAAAAAAATTTATAATCAAGAAGTATGCATTTAAACAGGTAAACCCATGCTATCTTATTTCTCATCTCCAGAGTTGTGATTTTTATATACCATTCTGCCCTGGGGGCACAGTGAGTGCCATAACTTTTCTTCAAGATCAAGGTATATTCTTGTCTGGTTTTATTTCAATATTTGACCAGAGGAGGTCTATTTGCTTTACAGAGAAAAACTCATGGTAAACATTTCCTAATACACACATACCTTCTTTATTTTTGAAAAGTTTTCTGCCACCTGTTCCCCACAACTAGACCCCCCCAACAGCAGTCTTGAAGGCTGAGAGACCCCCAAGTGGATGGAGGTAAGAACAGAGGGAATGGGGTGGCCGGTGCCAATCACCATGCACCTGCTAATGAGGCTGACATGTTTGGACGAAGCACCCAATATGCATTTGTCACCAGAGTGAGACATCAGCAGTGTGAATATTGAGAGGGACAGATGTGCCCCAGCAGGACTGCCACCTCAGACACCCCGCTGTGCTATGAACACAGGGAGACTGCCAGCCCAGGGGATGCCCCCTCCCCTCCGAGGAGACTGTGGCACTGCCAGACATGGCAGAAGAATAGAACATATGTCCTTCCTCAGGGCCCTGGGGTCCTGCCTAATGGATGGGGGACAAATTATCTGGGGCCCCATTATGTGCTAAATTCACAGTCCCTGGGGATTGTGTGTCGTCTTTTAAGTATGATGCCTCCTCATCTTTTCTAACTCTCCACCCTCCTACCCTTCCTGCATTCTTGAGAGATAAAAAGATTTTATGAGACTTGACTCTCTTCTGAGTTTTTGAGTTTCTTCCAAATCTCAAAAAAAAAAAAAAAGCAGCCTAATAATTAAGTACACTGTAGAGTAGCTGGTGTTATTCCCTGGTAGACGAAACCACTTTGGAACTATATCTGATTGTCTTAGCAACAGCCAACTTCGAAAGCTCACAGCACACTGACCCAGGATCCCATCCTTACACCTTCAATCTCTGTTCCTAGCATCGGGTCCCCAACCCTCCAGCGGCCACACTTGCTACTCCTCCACATTCAAACCATTCCCAAATCCCGTAGATTTGACCTGAAACCCTTCTCCTGCTATTTGCCCTGCCATCTTATCTCAGCCAGGCATTGAAGGCCCCCAGGACCAGACCTCGGCCCACTCTGCCAGCTTTATTGCCTGCTCCTGTGCTTAAAACCAATTCTGCTGACAAACCAGGCTGTTTTGTTTAAAAATACTAGCTTTCTGGCTCCTCCATTTTCCTCTATGTGTCCTCTGCCTGGAATGCCTTCACCCAGCTCCCTCTCTCAAATCCCACCCACCGAGCAGGGTTTTCCCACGGGCCACCTGGCAGGACTTCTTCTGTGAGGACACAGCCCTGTTCAGTCTAGTTACTTAGGGATGTCTCACTCGTTGAGCACTTTCCAGATCCTACCCTGTGTTCCCGCCATCTGGGTCTTTTCCTCTTATCTGACTATCGCTCCCTGAAGGCAAGAATCGCCCCACTCACAGATGTGTCCCCTGTGTGCCCTGTCAGTGCTCTGCAAAGAGGAGGTGCTGGGGTGATGTGTTATATGAGCAGTTCCTTGGCCAATGTTAGACACAGGCCCCACATGTTGTCACTACTCCACAGAGAGAGGGAACATATCCCAGTGGTGAGACAGCTGGATCAGACCCCACCTCTACTATGTGAAGCTGGTGCTTCCCAGGCATGTGTGTTTTCTGCTCCGTGTTTCTCTGTAATCCCCTATAAAACAGGGGTCGCAGTAGTACCTACCTTTAGGCCAGAGATGGTACTTAAGGCCCCACTCTCGGCAGACTATTGCTCTCCCCCAGGCATTATGCTGATAATACTCAGGAAATTTGACAATACTCAGGGAGTTAAAATTTGTGATTACTAGTAGAGATTGCAAAAACTAGAAAAGGGAAGCAATAAAACATGAATTTTGACAACTTTTTGATGCCCAGATCAGACTATCTGTCATGATATCTGTTTAATCAAGAAGAATAAATCATGAGCTCAAATCTGTAGTTGAGTTTTCCCCAGAAAAAGAGCATTTAAAGATCCCACCTCTTAGCACTGTTTCATTAAGGGTTAAGTTTCCAACATATGAACTTTGGGGGACACATTCAAATCATATCATTTCTCCTCTGCCCCCCCAAATTCATGTTCTTCTCACATGCCAAAAACATTCATATCATCCCTATAATCCCAAATGTCTTAACTCCTTTCAACATCAACTCAACAGTCCACAGTCCCATCTAAATCAGATATGGTGAGACCCAAGGCATGATTCATCCTGGGGCAAACTCCTCTACAGCTGTGAGCCTGTGAAATGAACAGGCTATGTGTTGCCAAAATACAATTGTGGGACAGGCATAGGATAGACATTCTCATTCCAAAAGAGAGACATATGCAAGAAGAAAGGGATAACTGGCCCCATGTAAGTTTAAAACTCAACAGGGAAAACAACATTATATCTCAAAGCTGGAGAATAATCTCCTTTGACTCCAAGTCCCACATTCTGGGCATAGTGGGGGAGGGGTTGGTCTCCAAGGTCTTAGCCAGCCCTGCCCTGTGGCTTTGATGGGCTCAGTCCACCCATAAGCTCTCATGGGTTGGAGTCTTGTGTCTGCAGCTATCCTAGGCTGATGCTGAAAGCTGGTAGCTCTACAGTTCTCCATCCCTTTTAATTATAAATTCCATCTTTAAGTCATTCTTATTGTATGTGATTAAAAGTAGCCATCCAGCTCCTTCAATGTTTTGCTTAGAAATTTCCTCCTCTAGATATCCTAATTCATTGCTCTAAAATTTCTCTTTCCGTAGGCCCTAGGACATGGATGCAATTCCACCAAATTCTTTACCACTTTATAACAAGGGTTATTTTTAATTCTAATTTCTAATAATTTGTTCCTCAGTTCCATCTGAGACCTCATCAGAATGGCCTTGATAGCCCATATTTCTACCAACATTCTGATCATGGCCACATAAGTTTTAAACCTTCCCTACATTTCTTATTCTCTTCTGAACCCTCAGCAGAATTGCCCTTACCACTCCATTCACAGCTTTCTAGACTTTTTCTAACCTGCTCCTCCAAATTCTTCCAGACCCTACCCACCACCCAATTCTAAAGCCACTTCCACATTTTCAAGCACTTGTTACAGCAACAGCCCCCCTTCTCAGTACCAATTTTTTGTCTTAGTCTGTTTTATGTTGCTATAACACAATACCTGAGACTGGGTAATTTATAAAAAGCAGAAATTTATTTCTTACAGTTCTGGAGGCTGGGAAGTCCAAGATCAAGGTGGGTAGTGGGGAGGCCTTCTTGTTGCATCATCCCATGGCATAAGGCAGAGGGCAAGAGGGCATGCCAGCAAGAGAGAGGAAGGGACCTGAGCCCATCCTTTTATCAGGAACCCACTCCCTTGATCGTGGCATTAATCCATTCATGAGGACAGAGCCCTCATGACCTAATCACCTCTTAAAGGGCCCACTCTCAACACTGTTGCATTGGTGACTAAGTTTCCAACACACGGACTTTGGGGGACATATTTGAACCATAGCAGAAGTCATCTGCAAATTGGGAAGCGAGCCCTCACTAGAGACCAAGTCTGCCCTCACCTTATTCCTGGACTTCCAACCTCCAGAACTGTGAAAAATAAATGTGTGTTGCTTAAACCCCAGTCTGTGATATACTCATTCTAGCAGCCCAAGATTGACTAAGGCAGAAATGGGTTCCATTCTCTGAAGTAGGATTTGTGAAGCTAGGGGGTCTTCACTTCCCTTCTTAGCCTCCTGCCACTTATGGCCACTACAAAAAGGGTACCACAGAAAGCAAGGTGGCCCCAAAGCTGCCACGCCTCTGTGATAGCTGGGCCTACAGTCCAGGGGCCCTGGAACCTGCTGCCTTATACAGCTTGGGGAGGGCGTGGCTGGGACTGGGACGTCATCACACCCAGGGACACCTTTGAAGAAGCCCTCGCCACCAGCCTGAAACGGGCTCGGCACAGGGAAGCAGTCTGGACATGCTGTGTAGTGTTAACAACACACTTGAGAACATCTAGAAAATCCCAGAAAACTTCTGTTTTGCTCACCTTCCCAGCAACAAGTAGAGAAAACGTCTGCAGTGAGTCCCACTCCCAGGACTCGTAACTCTAGTCAGACACCATCGGGGGAAAAAGATCTTTCTCAGAGAAATCCAAATAAAATTTCCCCTCTAGGTAGATTTTACTGAACAAAAATGTTTGATGTGAAAAAGGTAGTTCTCTCCATGGGAATTTTTCTGAGGAGAACAGAGCATTTCACAGTTGTTTGTGGTTTGAACCCCTGACTCCAGCCCTGAGATCTGCTCTGTGGCCGTGGGCACATTCTTAGATTGGATTAACCTCTTTGGTGTGTGAAAGAAAAAGTTGAAACCTGCTCTATAAAAATTAAAAGGGGAGCAGCAAGGAGAAAGCTGGGAGGTCTGCGTGAGCCCCTAACGCTGCTTCTTCCACTGGAGCACCTTGTGCCACAAGTCTGGATGGTTACAAAGGAAAGAACCACATTTTTAGAAGCAGAGAAAAATAGTTTTAAGGGGAATTAAATGAGAAACATGAGATAATCCAGCTTCATCAAATGATCTATTCTAATCACCTAGAAACTGGTTGACTCCAACAAAAGCTAGTTTGGAGGGGACCTGGTCAGCAACAATGACACGATAATTGAACAACTTACTGACCACGCACGCTGGTGGTATCTCTTTGGAGTATGAATGGAATAAAATCTTTGTCCTTAAAGGAGATTTGATTTCATCCTGGATTCAAGACTAACCAACACAAAAAGGGTAAAACATAAATAAAATTCTTCAAATACACTACAAATAGAAGGAAGGGAAATAACATCTTTGAGTGTGTTTGTGGGGAAGTCCCTGGCGATATGTAAGAAGAAAACTGAGAAATATCATCCCAGACTCCTCTGAAGATGGGAGAGTGGACCAGATGTGTCTCAGCGTCTCTCCCAGGCTTGTGGGGCAGATGACTACTCCAGGGCTCAGGTGCCTGAGAAGTTGGGAGGGTTCAGGAAAGGTGGACTCTGCTTTAAAAACTTAATGTGTGAAGAGTCAGTTCTAGTAAAAAGATAAACTAGTAATATTCACTCAAAGTGGGATTTCACCTAAAAAATATGAATACAGAATCATGTTAAAGACCCTTAAGTGCATGTAAATACCAAATTTTCAGAAATTTCAGAACATATTCTTTAAAGCCATTTATTTGTATGTATAAATTACAGATACTGTTTCTACAGATGCTACATGAATGTAAAAAACCCACATAGAACAATAATTTTCTTTTTTGTGCTGTTTTGGTGTGTATGCACGTCAGTGAATGAGCAACTGAATAAACTTGGCTTCCATAAGCATGAATTTAAATATTAGGGATTCATTTTTGACCCAATATTCAGTTATTACTACTGTCATGGGCTCTATTCTCACTCTTGGTGGAACAGAAAGCTCTAAAATAAAGTGCCTGTAAAATAAAGTGTCTATTTCTCTCTGGGCTTTCCTCAGAGTAGCTAGAGAAAGACAAAGACACTGAGGGGTTTGAATGGTCTTTCCTGTACTTCTTTCTTTTTTTCCTGAAACCATTTGATAAGAAAGCTTAAGCTAAAATCATTGTAAATTGCATTGTGCACAGAGAAGCTATCATTCATTTTTAACGGCATGGGAAGCCAACCTATGGAAGCTCCCAACAGCAATCTGGAGAATAATTCAAACAGGTGAGCTACCTGAGGAGATGAGCCTGTCCTTTTATCCACAAGGGAAGAGACATGGTGAGATGGGGGCTCATTCCAGCCCATCTCTGTTCTTGCAAACAGTTCAGTTTCACATCCAGACCACAGTCTTTGCTAATTGACAAAACTGCAGGACCTAAAAAAAATCAGCTTAATCATGGCTTCACCCCTTCTTCTGTCTGCCTACAAAAACACAAACTTCACATTCAAGGATTGCTGAGTATATTACCCTAGTCCAAAAATTCAAGTTGGAATGAAGCAGAACCCACGTTTACAGAATGCTTGCAGCTCCCTCAGCGAAATGAGTGCTTAGCCTCACAGTGGTAGCTTTCAGAATGCCAAAAATTTTGCATAACAATAATTCATTTCTGGTGCTCACACTGAGTGGTAAACCTGAAAAGAAGGAACTCAACTACTTTGAAAGCTCAAACATTGCTCAGAAATATGTAGTTTTTCAAACTTGGGATTTGAGCCTGAAAATGCTCAGGAGAAATGTGAGGCTAAGGACAAAGGCTGGGGTGGGCAGTTCCGCAAGGACAGGTGGAATTCCCAGCATTCCCCGTTCTCTCTGTGCTCTTTGCGGGTGTCCATGTGACACATCAAATACATCCTATAGCTAATACTGCCTGTTGTGTGTGTGTGTGTGTGTTTGTGTGTGCTCTGTATGCATGTGCACATACCACATATGTGAATTTTCCTGTTGTTTTCATGTTTTTCACTTAAGATGATATGTGACATATTTTGGCAATCCTGACTGCTTTGTAGGTGTGAAAACCTGTGGTTGCAGTCTAAGTCCCAGGTAGCACTAATGTGGCATGCCAGCAAAACAGAAGCATTGGCCCTGAGGTGATCCCCTTTAGTGCTCAAGGGATGAAAATGTGGCATCTCTTGTACTGGGCGTATGGCTTTAGTACTCATGAGTAAAATTTAATGCTTTATTTGAAGATATCAATGGATTTTGAGGCAATGTTTCTCTTTGGCAATCGCTTGCATATAGGTGCTTCACTGAGAGCCAACGATCATTTAGGAAAACACCCTTGGCCTGAGAAATGCATATATTACAATGAAAAATGAATTCTGCCACTTTCTGATGTTATCTAATCTTCATAAAGCATTGGTATCAGACCCCACTGACACACTTTGGGTTTCACTTCCATTTATTATTGCTAATTTTCTCATTTCTAAGGGGAAAATCAGGTAAAACAGATATGGAACACCCCAAGGAAGTCGGCAGTGATGTTTTGTTGAGTTAAATAGATCAGGGGCTCATGGTCACATCTCCTTGTAAATCACTACATATAGTCAAAAAAGAATAGTTTAAAGCTTTATGAGCAAAGCAACAGTAAAAATTATTGAAGACAGCAAATATTTACATTTTCTCATTAGCAATTAGTCTTTAAGGTCCAATAATGTTTAAATCATATCCTTTTGCTAACTGAACACTGTGATTTATGAAAAGACATTTTAAACACATATAAGATGTGTTCATGGTATTTTTTTGGAATATCCTTTTGTTTATTTGTATGATGGTTGGTTTGTTTGCTTAAAAAGGAAATGAAAGCCCAAGAATAATCTTCATATTTTATGTTTGAAAGTAACCTTCTGTGATGTATTCATTACATTTTGTATCTTGATACATTTAGTGATTTTTTTAATAGATCAAAGAAAAAAATTTTGACAAACTAGTGCCCACATTAAAACCAAGGTAGAGAATAGGGTCATACACATCAGCAAAAGAAATTCTTATATCAGGGGCAAAGAAGACCATGGAGTGAAACCAAGACCTTTCCTTCCCTGGGTCCAAGGTATGCGCATGTCAAGCCCCAGAAGTCTGGGAATGCAGAAAACCTAAGGCTCTTCACTGCCTTTTTTTTTTTTTTTTGTGGAAGTTTGTGTAAGGACAACCACTTCAAACTGTGAAGCACAAACCAAAAAAGGATTTAGTGTTTTCACCGAGATTTTAGATCAGACAGTTATCTAATCTCTGTTTTCAAGCACAAATGGGCAACTTATAAAATAAGCTTTCTTGAGTCTGCTTGCACATGTGAACTTGCTCCCTTGCTTTGTGGGACGCATCATGTCATCTCAGGACTCGAGGAGCCACAGAAGGAAGAGTGAATCCTCAGTCTCCTGGGCCCTGGCTCTCAACTGTGGTCCCCGCACCTTCAATGAGGTCCAACTGTCCAACTGTGATTATTTCTGGAGACTTTTCTTTTGCCAGTTTACTTCTCTGGCAAATCAGGGCTGCCAGCTGGTAAGGTTGAAAAATGCCAGTTTATGGACTAACAGGAAGCTGAGGCCGGGGTTATCTATTGGAATCATAGTATTGCCGAAATGTGGTTTAATTGGCACAGTTTTACATGCTTTAAGAAATAGTGCTTTCTTCATCAAGTGGCAGGTTAGTTACCACAACTCAAACCGAACACCAGAGAACATGCGTGGGGAGCTAACAGATTGAGTACAGTCAAGTGCCATTGGAGTGAATTCCTATAGCAAGACTTCAATTTGAGTAGTGTCCTTATCATCTAATGATGTTTACTTAGACATGCAAAATCTTGTAACCTACCACCACATACCTTCAAAATCTATTTCAAGGCTGATTTAGCCTGAAATTTTACTCCTAATTGCATGCCCTTACCTCTTTAATTAGCAGAATAACTCTTCTTCAGCTTTGGTATTTATTCATAGATATCATATCATTGCCCATATCGTGGTCACTGAAGCATTACTCCTTACGTGATCAATCATTGCTAAGATGACATCTGCATATTGCCCAATTCTGGACATTGCCCCCAAGATGCTAGAGATTTTTCATAATTAAATAGAAAATATTAAATATACAAATCCAGGAGAAGACAAACATTCCTCATAGAAAAATAAAGTTTCTATCCCATTTCATTTGTGAACTTCATTTCTATTAAATATTTCAGTACATTTATTATTGCTAGATGGTGGTATTTGAAATACCGGGTTATTCACAGTAGCTAACATAATGCATTTAATCACCTGAATATCTCCATGGAAAACACAGAGTGAGATCTGTTTTCCATAGTTATTTATTTACTTATTTATTTATTTTATTTTATTTTTATTTCAGAATATTATGGGAGTACATTTTGGTTACATGTTATGACTTTGCCACACCCAAACCATGATTTGAGGCATGCCCTTTCCCCTCCTACAATGCTCACTGCATCCATTAGTTGTGAGTTTACCCACCCCCAACCCCCCTACCCCCAAAGAATATTACTACTGTGTGGGCACCTTAGTGTTGATCAGTCAGTGCCAGTTTGGTGGCGAGTACATGTGGTGCCTATTCTTCCATTCTTGTGATACCTCACTTTGGAGGAGGGGCTCAAGCTCTATCCAGGAAAATATAAGAGGTGCTAGATCACCATCGTTTTTCATAATTGAGTAGTATTCCATTGTATACATATCAAAGGGCTACAAGTAGAACTACCATTTAATCCAGCAATAGCACTATTAGGCATCTACCCAAAGGAACAATAGTCATTCTATAATAAAGACATCTGCTCTCGAATGTTTATAGCAGCACAATTCACTATAGCAAGCATGTGGAAACAACCCAAGTGCCTGTCAATCCATGAGTGGATTAATAAAATATTTATTTATTTTGTTTGAGACAGAGTCTCACACTGTTGCCCGGGCTAGAGTGCCGTGGCGTCAGCCTAGCTAACAGCAACCTCAAACTCCTGGGCTCAAGCAATCCTTCTGCCTCAGGCTCCCAAGTAGCTGGGACTACAGGCATGCACCACCATGCCCGGCTAATTTTTTTCTATATATTATTAGTTGTCCAGCTAATTTCTTTCTATTTTTTTAGTAGAGACGGAGTCTCACTTTCTCAGGCAGGTCTCGAACTCCTGAGCTCAAACGATCCTCCCGCCTCGGCATCCCAGAGTGCTACCACGCCCGGCCCATAGTCATTTAATATTTAAGTATTGTTCACCCTCAAGCAAGCTCACAGTTCCAATAATCTCCCCCAAAATATCCAGCTGCCTCTTGCACTTCTCATCTAAAACTTCCAAGTTTTATTCCTTTATCTTTACATCGTCATTAGATACCATCACTCTAATGTTTTGCACTTGTGTTTCTCCTTTTGCCCAAATGCTTTATACGCATTATGCCATTAATCCTCACAAATGACCCTTTTAACAAAATCTAACATTATCAATGTATGATGAAGAATTATAAATAATCAACATTAAATACCTTCTTGTCAAAATAAGTGGAAAAGGACATTTTGCAGTGCAGGACTCCTGATTTTTATTGTTTATTCATGTATTCACTAATTTGCAAAATTTTATAATCCACAATGGGTTCCCCTGTCATTAGTGCTAATTAGTGGGATTCTACTATACTAATAAATCAACATTACCCAAACACGGTGCTTGGAGATACAGTTATAATACATTCCTGCATATGAATTCTTAAAAATTAGATAGTGGTTCACCACTGCAGTCCTGATTTTCACTGATAGGATTTTGATGTAGATCCTATTCTACAGCTGGATTTTTACAGAGAGACCATGCGTGTTTTTAATGATTGCATATTCTTTCTAAGTCAGTCATACCCAGTACAAGAAAGAAAGGCACTGAAAACAGAAAGGGACAGCTGGTATCTCATCGTCCAGTGTATTGACGTAGGAGCCAAGTGGTAGAGAAACTTGTGCAAAGTCACACAGTTGGTGTGAGAGCCCAGTTGGAACTCTGGTGTTCTCACACCCACTTGGGTCTCCTTTCAACTCATCAAATTGGCCAGCTGTGTCCAAAGTGTGAACACACAACTGAAGTACAGTCTTATTTTTCATATGTCCTGAAATATCTGTGATCCTTCTCTGGGTCCATCCATTTCCCAGTCTTCCTCATCCTGCTAACCTTGCACCCTTTACCCCTTTAGTTGCTTAGGTGTGAACCATGTGCTTCCTGTTCATATAACATTGTATGTATTATTTGTTTTTCTGGTAAGAAATTAGACTTCATGGTTGGTATGTACCTCAGTTCTCCTAAAGCATTCATCTGACCTGGGATGCATTTATTGAACAGTATACCTTTCTTTTAACCTCACATCATCATTTAATTACAATAGACAAAAATGGTTTTCTTGGTCAGTCATCACGATGGAAGGTTATATGCTCACTGACCCACATCTGTGCAGCTGTTTCTCAACTCTTTGCAAAGCCTAGCTTTCTGGTTGGCCAGTAATGGCCCATAACCAATCAGTGCAAATACTTTTTGACTGCATGGTTACTTTACAATAAATAATGTCCAACAGTAGCTGTGGAAGACCTGGTGTTTCTCTGCATCTTTACAAAGGGATGAGTGTCACAGGAAAACTCTTAGATCACGACAGTAGCAAGTCATCCCGTGCCACAAAGACAATCAAGAGGCCAGTGGATCTTCCTCTCCAGAGAATCTCTCTAAAAAGGTGGGACATTTTTCCTTTTGAAATGGGAGGGAAAATTTTCTAGGTGATCTTTTAAGTTGCTTTCAAGTTTTGTGACTCTTTGATTCCCTCAGTAGTCCCTTTGAATCATAATTTCTTCCAAATTTTTGTGATCTCACAACTAAATGTACATGTATATGCATGGATGAATATTCAATGTATCTATGCACAGTGCATTGAAAAAATTGAGTATAATTTTAGTATCCTTATACTACACAAAAGGTACTCAGAATCTTACTAATAAAGACATTGGCATCCTTCACTACTCTGTAATCTAAGATGGAAGAGCTGTCTGGTTTCCGTTAAGGCTGGATGAATTTAAAAAGACTGCCAGATTGCGTTTGGGCAAGTACCCTGAAGTTTGGCTGCTTATTCAAATCTTGTGCAAATTTCTGTAGACTGCTGAATTGGTCTGGAGCAAGGGGTTAGCCTACAAATATTATGGACTTTGACATGCTGTTTTCATCTGCTGCTTTTCCTATAAGATTTTAAGATAAACTTTAAGGTGGCTCAATTACATGAGAAAGTTTTGGGAGACACACCCAAACCCAGGTGGAAAGAAAGAATGATACAAAGCTGGTAATATCTGCTTTCAAATTAAGCATCTTGTAGTGGATATGCTAAATATAATATTTTTACATGGGGAAAGTATAATATGTTTCTATAACTCCTTAATATTGAAGAGGTGGGGACTCTTCTTGCAAAAGGAAATCTTTGATTTAAGTTTTAAGGTCTGGTGTGAAACTTCTAAAATCTACTGAAGGTCACTAATGTTTGTCTGTGCGAGTTCAGTATAGTGGGGTCCTGGAGGATTAGATTGGATTGTTGTGTCCATTTATCACAGCTTTTCACATGTCAATATTCTTCTTAATGTTGAATATTTTAATAACTGGAAGTGGTTAGAAAACTATATAAAAAGAAGGATTCCTTTATTTTACTTATAGTATGTTTTTAAGAAGTTATTGTGTTAGATGGATTTGACTGTAGACTTAGCCCTTATTTACAGAAATAATGATCAAGGTCTTATTTAGACAATGGAAAATGTGACAAATATAACATCCCAAATATTTTTCTATCACTGCACTTCATCTGGCCTTATTCCAGTTTCAAAAAGTAATAATCCTATCATTAGATTTCAATTATAAGTTGTGCCATTATAAACAAAGTAGTAGAGAAAAATTCATTTTCTCAAAATGAGTACACAGGTAAAGCAAACAGCCATGGAGAATAATCCACATTGAATTTTCCTAGGTGGCTCGTGTAAATTCCAAAAATTAGTATTAACTTCACCTGTTTCTTGAACAGCAACAAAAAGCAAAAACAGATGGTTGCAGAGATTCAGGACATAATTACAATTAGTAATTACGTTGTTTCTAAGCAGGAAGTTCATGGGAAAGATCTTAGGATGCTCTGAGTGTTTAACTACAAGATTTTTCTCATCGTTTTTAGTTGTGAAAAGAGTCATTGATGGATTACCTCATGAAAGCCAAAGCTGTGTATTGCATTGCAAAAGAAGACATAACTCCAGTTCCAAACTTCCTACAGAAGGGAGCAAAGAAAAAGCACTGCAAATAGAAAACTGTGTGTAGGAGTGTGCACAGGAGCCTGAATTTCTAAAAGGCAAACATTTTGAATTTTCTAAAAGAGTTTATCAATTTCAACTATTATATGTAATATATGGCTCACTAGATGCAATTCAACCCTGACTGCTTACCGTGCAGAAATATTGCAAATAAATCCTTTATAAGCCATCCCTATCATTGTACTGCTATAAATATTGCTTGTCCAGGAATGCATGTTACAATGGAAGATACTATGCTTCAGCAAGTTGACCTAGGGTAGTGGTCCTCCACCAGGGTCAATTTCACCCACTGCCCCCACCCATGTCTAGAGATATTTTGGTTTGTGATAACTGGTTGGGGAGGGGAGCAGATACCATCATTTAGTGCTGTGGTCTCCAATCCCCAGGCCTGGGACCAGTACTGGTCCATGGCCTGTTAGGAACCAGGCCACACAGCAGGAGGTGAGTGGTGGTGAACAAGCGAAGCTTCATCTGTATTTACAGCCACTCCCCATTGCTTGCATCACGGCCTAAGCTCCACCGCCTGTCAAATCAGTGGCAGCATTAGATTCTGCTTTATGTTGAGCTGTATAATTATTTCATTATATATTACAATGTAATAATAATAGAAATAAAGTGCACAATAAATGCAATGTGCTTGAATCATCCCAAAACCATCCCATCGCCTATATGTGCAAAAATTGTCTTCCATGAAACTGATCCCTGATGCCAAAATGTTGGGGACTGCTGATAGTGGGTAGAGACCAGGCGTGCTGCTAAACATCCTACAATGTATTGGACAGCCCCCACAAAGAAGAATTATCTGGCCCAAAATGTCAAGAATGCCATATTTGAGAAACCCTGAACTAGAGTGAACTAGGACAGTTGCCAGTGTCTGGTAACATACTTCTCAGGTGTCAACAGTCGAAAAGTCTATCACCTGGATGCTAAAAGATAGTGTTCTGAACATTTTGCCAGTGGGAGAGTCTCATGAGTAACTCTGATTGCTCCTTACTAGGGTGCAGCTGGATGGAAATTTGCCTGAGGCAGAAATCCCTTTTGTCTCTCCATATTTATCATCATCATCATTACTTTTTTACTTTGGTTAGCAGATGTTTCTTTAGTGCTCTGACATCCTTTTTAATTTGCACATTTATTAATTTGGCTGGCTGAGAGCAGAGTTCTTTACCTGCTGAATCGTCCCTGTACCTTGGAGCTGGTGGCGTGCACATAAAGAGTTGCCCTGGCCTGCCATCCATCACTAGGAGGTAGTTTTAACCTATAGCATCTTTAAATGGGATCATTTGATGACCAGTGCAATTTTGGCTTTTCTGCTATCTCACACTCCAAGTGAAAGGAACTGATTGCTCCCGAGTCCATTTACCCGTCCACTCTAAGGGGAATTGTTTGGACTCTAACATGTATCCTCACGACATCCCATTTATAGCTGTGACAAAGAAGTAAGCAATTAATCAGACATCTCTTCTAACAATACTGACCTGCCAGGATTCAAATGCTTTAATTAAAATCGAGGCACAATATATGCCTGGGGTAACAGCCAAGCAATGTCCCCACCAGGCAGGAAGCTCCTTTCCTCCCCAGCCCTGCAGCAAACACGTATTAGGGATGTCCCTGGCACAGGACCTTTAGCAAGAAGGGAAAGAAGTCTCCAGGGACGGCGCATGCATGCTGCTCACCTACAAAAGTAGGTTCTGTCCCTATCATGTTTTCAGAGGCTTTAACATAAAAGGATGCACCCAATAGAGAGATTTTTTCCATCCTTTCATTCTTTTTTTTCTTTTTTTCTTTCTTTCTTCTTCTTCTTCTTTTTTTTTTTTTTTGAAACTTGCACAGATGAGGAGGAGCCATATTACCCCCAGCAGCGTTAGGCTGAAGTCACCTCTGCTGCTTTAAAAATAAAATGTCAGTGCAACTTTGAGATTTAAAAATTTTAAATATCAGTAAGCACAGAAAAGGCTGGATTTTTTTTCCCCCTTTGGATGTTAACTCACCCTTGTGACAGGTTTCAGCCTCTTGATATTCATGCCTGCTCCCCGGTGGTTTTGCCTTTCTTGTATACAGTAATACCAGGATTTTAAAATCAATAAGGATGCATTGCATTTATAGAGTTAGATTGGGAGAGTTTGGGTAGAGGGTTATCCGCTCACTTTTATTACCCTTAAACTAATTTTTAAAGATTGATGTGTAATTTCAGTGAAACGTGTCAGCATTCTTTGAAACACACACCAAACCCACTATTCTTTCCTTGAGTTATAGCACTTCCATATTTATTAGTTGCCTCTATTGCCTATATTTTAACTGTTAATAGGGGCCTGGAGATTACTTCTCAGCATCAACATAAGCCAACTAACACAAAGGCCTCTAACTCCTCATACCCGGTGGTCACCGTCTGCCACCTGGAGTTAAGTATTATTCCCTCTTTTGCTTGTAGCTAAAATCCCGTGACACATCCTTCATGCAAAGTCCGTTTAAAGAGTTAGTTATATTCCTCAGTGTTCCACTAGAGCAGCTGTCTGACAGTGTTCATGGTGGACTTTCAGTTGATTTTCAACACCTCTCATGCCTTTTTCTAGGTCCTTAATATCTTTAATCTTGTTTCTCCCCCAAGCTGCCCTCAAAACTTGTGACCTTTGTGGATCCACTAAAAAGTGCTTTCATAGCTTATCTTTCTTTCCACATATGGCCGGTAAATGTCTGGGGCATCTACGGGAGCTGCCTGCATCCCTCAGGCCCTCGGGAGGGGATGCTCTCTGTGCTCCTTCCGCAGATGCCTTCCTGGCCGGTCCCTGGCCTCCTTCCCCAGGAAAGGAAGCTCCCGCCCGTTCTGTTTATCCACTGTCCCCTCGGGGCGCTGCATGTGGTGCGCTTCCCCTCCACTCAACAGCCCATCACACCCTCTCTTTTTCATATCCTGCCCCCTTTCAAGTTTGTGTTCTTTTTCCTTTGAAGGACACTGATACTTCCCACAATGGTTTTCAAGTTGAAAAGATGAAACTTAAAACTTCCCTTCACTTCCCTCCTCCCCCTCTCTACTCCCTTCTGTGTGTACTAAAATAATCTTAGAAAGAGAGCTCTTTCTATCTCTCTCCCTCTCTTTCTCTTTCTCTCTTAAACACACACACACACACACACACACACCACACACACACATAAGCACACACACAGGCAAGTCCTGCCAGGAGCTCAGGTTCAGAGAAAAGGACAACTCTCTTTTCAACACATTGGCCTAATTATCACGTAAGAACAATATAGAGACTATGGATCCAGCCAGCAGTAGCCAAATATAATTTAATTATTTCTAAAAGGAATTAAGAATATCGTAAAGATGGCTTGACACAGAGAAATAATTTCCTTATCCAAAGTTCTATTTTTCTCTCACCCTCTCCATTATTTCCTCCTAATTCTCTTTAGCCCATTTTGCTCTTAAGATGTTTTCTAGAAGCTAAGTGTAATAGTCAGGCTTCTCTAGAGAAACAAACAAACGAGATGTATTACATATAGAGAAAGAGATTTATTTTAAAGAATTAGCTCAAGCGATTGTGGAGGCTTGGTAAATCCAAATTCCTCAGGGTAGACCGGCGGGCCAGAGACCCAGGAAAGAGTTGCAGTCTGAGTCCGCAGGCTGTCTGCTGGCAGAACTCCTGCTTGCTGGAATGACATCAGTTTACTTCTCTTCTGGCCTTCAACTGATTGGATGAGGCCCACACACCTTGTATTAATAGAGCGCGGTCTGCTTTACTCAAAGCCCACTCACGTAAATGTTAATCTCTTTGAAAAAACACCCTCACAATGACATACTGAATAATGTTTGACCAAATATCTGGGCACTCCAGCCCAGCCAGGATGACACATAAAATTAACCATCATCATAGAAATTCTCAAATTGTGTTCTATGCATTCTTTTGGATTAAATACTGGATTAAACTGATTTGGTAACAGAAGGTATTTGCTTCTGTTATTGAAGGGAAAAGAATGGACGCTAATAGTTCTTGAATTTCCCCTAAACGTAAGGTACTCAATATTCACTATCTCACTTAATTCTCACAACAATTTTATGAAATAGGTATCATCCTCAGGATTCCTTTATATGACAAACCGCTTGTAGAAAATAATATATTAATTTAGAAATAGTACTCTTTTCAACATCACACTTTATGAAAAAATGATCCAAACTCTTCATCAAGGTCAAGCCACTTTTCAAATTATATAAATAAGCCTGGCTGTGCATATCACCTGCGTATAAATCTGCAGGCACATCTCAGAGATATCAGGGGGTTGGTTCCAGATCATCACACTAAAGCAAATGTCTCCATAAAGTGAGTCACACAAAATTTTTTGGTTTCCCAGAGCACATAAAAGTTATGTTTACACAATTTTGTAGTCTATTGAATGTGCAATAGCATTATGTATAAAAAACAATGTACATACCTTGATTAAAAATACTTTATTGTTAAAAAATGCTGATACGGACACGAAGTGAGCGTATGCTATTGAAAACTGGCGCCAACAGACTTGTTCAACGCAGGGTTGCCACGAACCTTCAATTTGTAAAAAACTCAATATCTGCAAAGCGCCACAAAGCAAAACGCAATACAATGATGAACGCCTGTAATTTGTTTGAGATATAGCATTTTTAATCCATTATCCCAAGCCACAGAATATTAGGACAATTGTTTATTTTATCCATCCCACAGAAGTACGTTCACTTCAGATTTGATGAAATATGATTTGAAAGTTCTTGAGCCTATGGAGAAACAGAAAGTCTTGGTTTTCATTAGCTTACCTCTCGTAAGCATCCAAAGTCAGAACTGATTGAAGTGGTTTTGGGCCATAAAATTTTCCCAAGTGGTATTTTGTTAAAAAAAACAAAAAGTGATTGAGAGATCACCCGGCAGAAAACAAAACAAAATAAAACAGCAGAGTTGAGTAGTTGTGACAGAGACCACATGACTCAGAAAGCCTAAAATATTTACTTTTTGGCCACTAAGAGACAGGGTGCCTGTGGCAAAGCCAGCACTCGAGGGTGGCATCCTGAGGGACAGGCTCCACACCCCATGCCAGGGCCTCCTCCAGGGACCCTTACACAGACATCCCTGTCCATTCAGCAGCGGGTTTTTGAAAACATCCTATTGACTTTTGTCATAGTACTCGCTTCCTCTGATCTTCCCCGAATGACTACGGAGAAGATTATCTTAAATTGCTTTGGTATCCTTAGAAAGAAAAAGAAGAGGGGAAGATTACATCCGCCAGGATAAAAACAAGTTTGACCTACAGGAGACTTTTTAAGTAAAAACGTCTTAAGGGGAAGAGTGGGCCTTACTATAAAACCCTAGTGTGGAGTCAGGCAGCCCCGTCAGGAGGAGTCGCTGACCAGGTGTGACACCAGGGCCAGGCGCTACAGCTTCTGAGACCATTTCCTGATCTGCAGAAAGGGGCCAATAACTCCCACCTTCCCAAGTTTTTTGTGAGGATTCAAATGCCTGGTACAGAATAGGAATGAAACAAACCACATCAAAACTGAGTGGCTAAAAACACTTTATCATTTCTCACAGTTGTGTGGGTTTTCTGGGTCGTCCTGCTGGTCTCACGTAGGCCTCTTCTGTCAACTTTGGCGGGCTGGGGGCTGCCGTGTCCACCGAGGGCTGGGCCTCTCCCCTTCCCACTCATTCTGGGCTTTGCTATGGCTGCCTCGAAGCAGCTTCTGGGCATGCGTTTACCAACTCTCTGCTGCCACTGCACTTGTTACTGTCCCATAAACCCAAGCAAGCCAGTGGCCAAGCCCTGAGGCCACACGGAGGCAGCTTAGCCTCTCGCTCTTGGTGGGAGGAAGGGCAAGTGATTCTTGGCCAGGGCCAAGGCACCACTCTTGCTCAGGATGATGCGTTGTAAAAGACGGTTTTGTGTTCCTCCACCTACTCCATTCTGGGTTCTTTTGTACTGCCCCACTGCCTCCCCTGATGTGCTGGGAATGTTTTCATATGCTAGCATTACCCTTCACCGAGCATCAGACACTGTGCTTTGCCCTGTGAGTAGGGGTGACTACTATGCTCTTATTCTTCTCATCTTTCAGGCTTAGGAGGCTATATAACTTGCCCATGGTTCAGGCTACAAAGGAGTGAAGCAGGATTGCAAACCCAGCAGTCTGGCTCCCACACCGATTCCAGCCAACACTGCAGCCTCTGGGACCGGTTATGTCCCACAGGGTCAGACTGAGTTTGGCAAATGCCGCTTTGCCTGAGAATTCACCAGCCATGCAACAGCATTGAGGGCAGTCCCCGGAGTCCAGAAACACTGTAAGTGTGCAGACCTGCCAGGATCTGAGAAGGAAGCCAGTCCCCTCTCCGCCTGTCAGGCACAGAACTGGACGATCCAACAGCCTGGGAGTTTCTTCTCGTCAAGCACTCCAAGTAAGCTCCAAGTAAGCCCACGTACTTGGACAGGGAGCTAATGAACTTGAGCTAAACGTGAAATTACTCCAATTTAGTGTCAAGGAAAACTAGAGCCAGAAAAGAGTTACAGTGGTGAAGGCAAATTTTACTCAGGACTATGGCAATAAGGGGAAAGAGACTTGAGTATAGAACTGGGCTCCATTCTAAATACAACAGGCACCAGTGGGGATTTATAGCCAAGGGGCAGGGGTCAGTGGATGGAAAATTACTAAAAGGAGACATCCAGTCTGGGGAGTATTCTGGCTGAATGGCCCTAATGAGATTCTTGCTGAACGCAGGCCAGGGTGCTGAACACCAAGGTAGGCAGTGCTGAATTTTGACCAGATAGTGAGGGTGGTCAGGTAGCACAGGTGGCAAGTTCTTGTGAAAATGACTTAGCAGGGTTCTTGCTAACACTGGATTTTACAAGACAGTGAAGCGATGGGCAAGTGGAACCTAACTAAATTTTGGTCGAGCAAAGAATCTTTATCCTTAGTTCCCTTTCAGAGAATGAAAACTCCAAGTGAGCCAAATAACCAGTTGCCACTAGTACCCTTTGTTCTGGGCCTTCCCCAGTTTCAGCTCTGAATGTCCACCCTGGGGGACCCCCCCAGCCAAATTGGGGTGGCTGGTCACCTGGTTACTAGACTGGTCCACTCTCTGCCTACAAGTCTCAGAAAGCAGTTGGTCACTGGACAACTAATGGAATGAGAAGACCCCCATGACTGATTTTGTTCACTACTGTATCCTCGGAGCCTAGTGTGGAGGTTGGTGCCAAGAAAGAGCTCGAAAAATACTTGTTGAATTCACGAGTATATGAGTGCATGAATAAATTAATCTAGCTCAGAAGAGGTGGTCTTGATCACTACTGCTCAAGCAAGTGGGCAAAGCTTTGGAAGCCCAGGAATATGACCCAGCATTTGTCCCGAGTATGCATTAAGAAGCCTTTATGCCCTTCCAGTTTCTTCTAAAACAAAGACGAACAGACAAAGTGACTGATATAAAAGACTCCTGAATGGTGAATTCAACCAACTCAAGTTTCCCTCAAGTAAACAGTGTTTTCTGGAATCACATAAAGTTGAAGTTATGGTTAGTGAAATTCTGACTCAACATTTTCGTGAGCCAAGAAAAATCATGTTTTGTGCGATGGAACTAACTTAACTTAAACTTTCTTGATTATTACACATCGAGGAAGAGACTAAATAAGTGAGCAGCTATTTTATTCTTAATTAAATCTAGGAATAAGTAAAAAGAAATTCTTAGCTAGAGGTGAAGGGCAGTTCTATGGACTATATGTTTGTGTCCCCCAAAATTCATATGTTGAAATCCTCACCCCTAATATGATGATATTGAAAGGTGGGGCCTTTGGGAGGTGATTGGTTCACAAGGGTAGCATCCTCATGAATAGGATTAGTGCCCTTATAAGAAGAGACCCAGAAAGCTGCCTTGTCCCTTCCAGCCTGTCAGGACACACAGAGAGAGGGCAACTCTCTATAAGCCAAAAAGCAGGCTTTCACCAGGAACTGAACTGGACAGTGCCTTGATCCTGGACTTCCCAGCCGCCGGAACTGTGAGAAATAAATTTCTGTTGTTCAAACTGCCCAGTCTATGGCATTCTGTTATAGCATCCTGAGCTCACTACAACAGGCAGTGTAGCCTAGCAGTTAAAGGCAAGTGTATTGAAGTACAGCAAACTGGTATGTGAATTCTGACGTGGCCACATTCTAATTGTGTGATGTTGGGCATAGTATTTGACTCTTAAGTCCTTTATTTTCTAGCCTACAAAAATGGACATAGCACTGTCTGTCTTTTGGAGTTGTGGTACGAATTCAATGTGATACCATGTTCTGGTTAACCTGAGGATAGTTGTGGAACAATTATCCATAGGCACACTTTTGCCCTCCAAGTTTTCCTGGTTTCCATGAAACACTATGGGGTCACCTAATACTGAAACTTCTTAGCTTCAGGCCTCATACACAGTGGATGCTCTATGAAGTACCATGGCTTAATATACTGAAATTTTCCCAAACTTTGCATTAATGTTTTAAGATGTATATATTTTAAAATTATTTTTAGTATAGTGCAAAAAAAAGTGATATCAAAACCAAGTTTGAGAATGTGCAATATTGGTTGTCAGACCATGTCGGCACCAGAGCCTATATAATAAATTGTCATTTTGGAAAAAAGAAATCAGTAATAATGTTACCTTCACTTGTATGGTAATAATGTAATACTAATGCTTACATTGGGGCTTTCTCTGTGCCAGAAGCTTTTCAAAGTGCTTTACATTTAGTAACTCTTCCAAGTTCTCACATAGCTCTCTATGTGTGAGAGAATCATCATCCCCATTTTATGGAAGGGGAAATTGAGGCACACAGGCCACCCATGTGAGCAGCAGATCTGGGATTGGAACACAACCAGTCTGGCTCCAAAGTCTGCATTTGACCCTGCTGAATACATTAACGCTGAAACTCTTACCCCAGTGGTTGTAAAGTTTGTTATCTGTCAAGGGCTGGGAAACCAGGCAAAATTGGGGACTCTTCTACGAAAGAAAAGAGTTTCCATGGAGCTCAGACTTCGCGACGCCCTTTTGGCCCCTCAAGGTCTTTTCTTGTCTCATTCCAAGTACTCGACTGTGTTCCAAGACAGTTGGGGTTCTGGGTAGATAGTCTGATTGGCTGGAAGAAATGATTAACTTTCCCTCTTAAAAATCAACATATTTTACCCAACGGAGGCTTCAGAATGTCTTACCTCTCCATAAGGCTGATCATTTTTCTAATAACTACCTGGGTTGTTTTTTTTTTTCAATCATACCTAGAGAAGACATGCGCTCCTCTCTAAGATAATAGGAATGGCTCAGATTCTACTCTCATTAATATAATGATTTCATAACACAATGACAGATAAAAGAACTTTCCTTTTATTCTACTCAAGGCTGGTTTTACATAAAAATAGACCATAACTCAGAGTCTGTAATGTCTATGGAAAGGTTATACTCGTTACCATCCAAATAGGCTGAGCTAATAAAAATTATATTTGTTACAATCCAAATAGATTAACCGGCCTTAAGGGCTTAGCTATGTATTACACTTTTCAATTTTCTTATAATTAAATTAACATAAAATAGTCTTCACAAATAAATGGCTGTTTCAGAAATAGTTAAGCTCTGTTTAACAAAAATAGCCATTCTATTTACATGTGCAGCTGCTCAGGTAGACATGGGAGGTGGAAGGAGGCACTTCTCAGTGGAGTGGACTCATGATCAAAAGATTAACATTGTCCTCTCTTTCCCCGCCCCTCCATGCCTCGGGCACCCCAGCAGGCAGCCCAAGGACAAATCCAGACCCCCCTTGCATTTTCCTCTGGACTGAGGGTCACCTGGACCACCCGCCTGGTCTTTGCTGGGTGCTCCCAGCCATTAGCCAGTGGCCGGAGCCCCCGTTGGCTCATCTGTGAAATGGGAGACTAACGGCAGGACCTCGGTCCCAGCGCTCAGTTTCCGGCTGGTTTTGAAGCTCCTGGGCAAAGGTTCTGCTGCCATTTGCTCAGCTCATCCTCCCTTTTCTTCTCCAGAAGCCTGGTCTCCAGGCATTTGCCTTCCACCTGGAAATCCTGTTAGAATATTGCTTCTGTTTGCAAAATCCATTATTCAAAACTTTGATGTTTTTGTTGAAGTGCTGTGTTATTACTCTATCCCAGAAGCACTCACAACATTGAATAAACCATGATTTAAGTCTCTCAGCTGAGACGGTCCTGAACAAAAGAGCTGATGCCCTTGACTTGGTTGGATTCCTTAAATGTTAACTGTCCTCACAAAGCTAATTAATGGAAGATGGGCCTTTTGTTTTATTCTATAAATGTCTCAAGGAAGGGAAAGATATGGAACAAGTTACATATCTGTTGCCATTTGAAACTGTCAGAAGCTTAAATTTTCTCAGTTTTAAAGTCTGAGAGGAAGAAAAGTCACAAAGAAAAGATGGGAGCTCACAGTGGCTCCCCGCTCAGATGCCCGGCCTGGGGCTGGGTGGTGTGCTAAACACCTTTAATGGCCTCATCTCATTTAATCCACCCATCATCCTGAAGATTAGGAAACCCCACCCAATTTAGAAACGGGGACAGGAAGGTCTCAGAGCTAGTGTGAGTCAGAGCAAAGTGTATAAACCCAGAAAGAAGGAAAACATTGATGGAGGTGGGAAGCCGTGTGCGTGTCTGGAAAAGCCCAGGCTCAGAGTATTACTGAAAACTGGAAGCAGGACGGCCACCCGTGGTCACATCAGAGACAGGACTTTTGTAGCTAGTCTGAGGTTGACAATATGGTCAGTGCCCTCAATCTTGAGTGCTCGACTGTGTCGACAGTAAATGATAGTCTAATAGGGCTATATGATAATATAATGTAAACACCCACACCAGAAGCCCGTTGCGTAGCATTGTGATTATTTCCTTGGAAATAAATAGAACTTAGGAGATATCTTGATCACGTTGGGGCAGATGGTGATGCAGCCTCTTTCAATCTCTGCATGCCCTCTGCTGCTGCCCACATTTTGGGCAATTTAGTCCTCATTGACATTTCCACAAAAAGATGAACAAAAAAATAAATAAATGAATAGATATGAGGTTCAAATGAGTCTGTTTTGCTGCATGTCACCAGCTTTTGTCAAAGGTTTATGAGGGATAAGGTCAAAAGTAATGACTCGATAAGGCACCATCCCTGGAGCTCATTTATTTATGGCACCCCATTCCCCATCACCATGGATGAGCAAGCCCTGGCCGTACACCTAATCAGATTAAAATGATTTAATTCAAAGTGCTCCCGGAGAAGTTTCTCACAAGTAGGTGAGAAACACTGCAATTTGCATGTTATAGGTCCCCCCTCTTTCAGTATAGATGGTAGGGAAGTTTCTCATCTTTACCTCCCAAGTGCCCAGCACAAAATAGATGCTCAGCAAACGCTACTTTAGAAGCACACATTGTCATGTTCTTCACTGGATCTCAGCCACATGTCACCATCCCCTGAGGAGCTTTAGGAAATACCGGTGCCTGGGTCCCATCCCCAAGAGATTCTGAATGAATTCACAGTGGATTTAGCCTGGGCACTGGGGTTTTCTTGAAGATCCCCAGGAGCTGTAATATGCAGGAAAGTTGGAGAAGGATGAGAATTATCTGTGTTCCTGGAAGGCGGCTATGACGGAAGACCTCAGGGCAACTGCGGGGCACGGCCTGTTGCCCTCACCCAGTCAGATGAGGATCAGGACAGAGCACCCCACTGGCAAGGCAGCCAGTGATCAGGTGCATCAGGAAATGAAGTGCCTGGAACACTGAGAACAGAACAGGCAGTGAGATGAAAATTAGCTCAGAGGCTGAAAGTCAGGTTTTGAGCTATCTCTGATAGGCACCAACACAGAGAACAAACACCTTCAGCATGAAACACATGCCTGCTAAATGACAAGTTCAGAGGTCAGCCTCCCGCTGGAAAATTGGACTGGATTAGCAGAAAGCGCACAGGCTTTGAACACCAAGCTGTGCTCCAATTCCACCTACACTCTGCAAGCCTTGCAGCCGCAGTAGACTCATCTGCGAAATGGGACCTCTCAGGGTAGCAGTAAGCTGGACTGAGGGATAAGTGCACGAGGAGTAGGCACTCAGCAGGCACCTGGCCTGACGCACACACAAGCCCGGCATGTTCACATGGGTGCGTGCACACACACACACACACACACACACACACACACACACCTTCCAAAGCTCCTGCCAGCACAAAACCTCCAAGAGACTGTTTTGGCAGAAGTCATGCTTGCCAAAACTGCTTCCCTTTTCTACACATAGGGTCAGTGCAAAAATGTTTTCTGCAGGGTCTTGGGGATGGAAATAGGTGGATCAAGAGCAAGAAGGAACTGTCGCTCATGACCCTCAACAAGAGCAGAGCCCCTCACTGCCATGCCTGCACTTCTTGGTTCCTGGTGGCCTCAGCCACACCCCCAGGGCTCTGGGACAGCGAAGGCCACAGGAGCTCCTGCTGTGCCTGGGGACAGCCCTTCCTTCCGCCACCTCCTCCTCTCCACTTCTCTGCAGCCCGCTTGCCTGTGTGGTCCTTGCAGCCCACGCAGGGCTGACAGACAGGCTCCTGGCCTAACACGTATCAGTTCATCCCACTGATCAAAAGCTAAATGACTCATGCCTCCCTTGGCACTTTCTGTTTGACTTTTTTCCCCCTTTGGAGCCTATTTTTAACTGGTGCAGTAATTCTCCATTCCACCAGAGACCAGGCTCTCTGGGGAATTCAGCGTCGCAGTGTTCTCTCTCCCACAGCTGTATCAACGCGTCCATCCCGACGTATTATAAATGCACAGCGTTCCTCGGGAGAATTACCGTGTTCCATAGACCCACTCCTAATGTGAAATTAGGCCACATTTAAAACAAATAGTGTCACAGACAGCGTAGGAGGAAAACAGTGGCCTACATATTAAGAAACACTGGGAACCTTCTATTTTAGATCTAAGCAAGATGAAATCCCTCTCCCCACACCTGTGACATTTGCACGAAGAATACTTGGTAAAAATCGATTGTCAGAGTTAAAAAGGGCCCTTGAGATGATCTAGCCCAGGGATTATTAAGCAGGGACGGACATCAAAATCACCTGAGGAGGTTTTTCAACACCGGCAAGAGATTCGGATTCACTAATTCAGGTTGAATTGTAAAGGAATGAAAATGTTGCCAGTTGATGCTATATTTTGCATTCACTATTTAGGTGGATGGGGGAAGGAGGTTATTTTTATCATTGTCATTTTCTGCAAAGTGAAAAAGCACAAACCACTCATGAATGATGGTTGCCCCTTTCACTTTTACTTTGGCGGATGAATTCTCTGCACCCCCACAATCTTCGATTAACTAAAGGAGGTAGAAAGTGGAAGAATGGTGGGCGCTCATATAGGAACAAAGGAAAGGCAACGAAGTTGAAATGCTTGATCTTTTCTCCCCATTCTTTGATAGATGCCCTGTAACATTTCCTCTCCTGCCGTTTCAATTGCTCATTCATGTCATTTCTTTGCTTCATTTGTCTTTCTCATCTTAGAGATTTTTTCCCCTTTACGACTTCCTTTGGTCCCATTTCCCTCTCACCTTCCCATTCCCCCACTCAAATCCTCCTGGATAAAATGAAAATGACTTTACCATGTGTCTGCCACTTGGTGTTGCATGATGTGGGACAAGGACCCACCCTTTGGGGAGCACACAAAAGCAGCTTTGTCCAGAGGTCCTCTCCAGGCCACCTGTGTACAAAGGGTGGCTCAGTGATTCTCAAATTTCTGCCAACCTAAAAAAATCACCTTGGATGGCTTATAGAAATGCAGATTCCCAGACCTTCGCCCGACAGAATTTGATTCAGTAAGTACAAGGTGGTGCCCAAAGGTTTAAGGAAAAACTCAGAACACAAAGAGATTGTAATGCAAGTGGCCCAAGGAACATACACCCAGCAGGACTGATGTGGTCCCAGAGCCCTTCCATTTCTATTTGCAACCTCAGTACCAAACGCTCAGCTACTCTGAACTCTAGATGTCTCCTTTAGTTAAATGAGGATTCCCATCACACCCACCTCGCAGAGCTTGGGTACCAGTTCAGTGAGAGCATCACATAAAGCCCTCACACCAGGGCTTGGCCCTGAACAGGCAGCCACATTATTACTATCTAAGCTATTCCACACTCGTTCTCAAAACTCAAGCAGTTGCTTCTGATGAGTGGGATCTGGAGAGAAAATACAACTCTTGTAGAAATTAAACTTTTGCCTTAACGTCAGTGCTCTTCCCTATAATGCCAGGCCAGAAACTTGAGAAGTTTACATAAAGGAAAACGTTTCCTTTGACGTTCTCCTACTTCCAATGTCACTTCTCCAATCATCTCTTCCACATGGGCAAGAGCCATCTTTGCAAACGATGATACATCTGCATCCCGCATTTCGTTCCAGTCTTCTTAGTGTAAGGAATAAACTCCTTGAAATGGTCTGGACTCATCTGGCTAGCTCCAGCTCAAATGCCTCATGCAGAAATGATCCCTGGATCTTTTCCCCATGGTTTTATATAACTCTGCATTTCTTTGTGTTTTTCTCCACATTTTTTACCGTTGATTTTTTTTTTTTTCAGTTTCCTGCCCATCTCCTCCCCTCAGCCTGGCATACTCATTCTGTGCTCCCTGGACAGGAAAGGTGCCCATGGTATCCCTCAGTCCCCAGGTCTCATCCGCAGCGTGATGGGCATGAGGTCCTCCGTGGTATGTAAATGAGCCCTGCATTTCTGATGTCTCAGGATCAGAAATGAGAAATGAGAAGAATACAGGGGAGAACCCTGAAATTTAGCTGAGGGGATCTGATTTGTAGAGGAAAGGGGACTCTCCTTTCGTGGTTTTAGCCACAGCTCCTCACGTTGCAATGGTTAATTACAAATGCAAGCTTGACCCCCACAACGCCGGAGCAGAGACTAGGAAGAATCTAGCCACTCCATGATTCAGGAAAAGGAACGTAGAAACAAATTAGCTGGGCCTAATGTGCCCCTGTTATATAACATTTCAGTGCTCAGGATATTGCTTAGCACATAGCACTGAATAGATATTTGTAAAAGGAATAATGCATTTTTGTTATGTCATTAGTATCCTTCTAAACCTCAGTTATTATATGATGTTTGGGAATTATTGCAATTTGGGGGCACAATTGAATTATGCCAAACTATATACATATTACAATACATATTATACATTGTTTCCAAATATAAATGACTTGCATTTGTAGTTTAACTTAGGCACTGTGTTAGTTTCCTAGGGCTGTCATAACAAATCACTATAAATTGGATAGATTGAAACAATAGAAATTGTTTCTTTCATGGTTCTGGGAGCTAGAAGTCTAAAACCAAGGTGTTGGCAGGGTCGTGCCCCCTCTGAGATCTCTCGGGACAAACTTTTCCTTTCCTCTCCTAGCAGTCCCTGGTGTCCGTTGGCTCTTTGGCTTGTGGATGCATTATTTCAATCTATGTCTCCATCTTAACGTGGCCTTCTCCTCTGTGTGTCTGCGTCCAAATTTCCCTCTTCTTACAAGAACACTAGTCATACTGGAATAGGGCACACCCTCATGACCTCGTCTTAACTTGATTACATCTGCGAAGACTCTACTTCCAAATAATGTCACATTCAGGTTCCAAGTAGACATAATTTTGGGGGGGGATGCTATTCAACTCAGTACAGACACTCTCTTATCTTCAGAACTGTAAATATGTAGTGCACTGAATTCTCCTCAGCTGGTTCTTTTGTGGAGAAAAGTGATTTTTTATTTCCCTAAAGCCTTCACCTTAACAATTAGTTAGAATAAGGTGTTAGGATGGGAGGTTAATGTGATGACAATTCAAGGGTGGTGCCCATCTGCACTGGGAGAAGGTTCCAAGCCTGTGTTTCTGGACTGACTCCCTTCCCAGAAAGTAGATTCTCATGTCACGGAGCTAAGACAGCCAGGGAAAGGGAAAGGCTGGAAATGGTCAGGTCTCCACACTCTAACAGCCACCTTTAACATTTCAGAGTTGGAAAGTATCTTAGTCAGCTCAAGCTGCCATAACCAAATACCACAGACCACGTGGTTTAAACATCATAAATTTATTTTATCACAGTTCTGGAAGCTAGAATTCAGAGTGCCAGCACGGTCAGTTTCTGGCGAGGGCTCTTCCTTGGCTTGTACCCGGCCCCCTTCTTGCTGTGTTCTCATACGGCCTTTGCTCTGTGTGTGCCCATCCCTCGTGTCTCCTCCTCTTTTTGTAAGGACACCAATCCTACCCGATTAGGGTCCCACCCTTATAACCTCATTTAACCTGAGTTACCTCCTAAAAGCCCTAGCTCAAAATACAGCCACACTGAGGGTTAGGGCTTCAACATAGAATTTTGAGGGGATGCAATTCAGCCCCTAGCAGAAGGGATCTTGGGAGTCACTGCACAGATGAGGACCATTGTGCCAGGTGGGGAGACTTGACAAAGGCCACTCAGCTTGGAAAGGTCCCGTGTTCTTGATGCTCTTCAGCTCTGCTAGTACCTGGAGCTGAAAGTCTTTTGACTTTTCCCTTTGCTTTTTTCCTCGTCCAAGTACACAGAAAAAATAAATAAACACTTCTTAAATAAATGAGCGTGGATGGCATCCCCTTCATTTTGACTTATGCCTAAAGGAAAAATATAGAAGTTTGAGGTAAAGCCTTCTTCTCTGAGGCAGAAAGAAAACAAAATGCATAATCTATTTTAGATTCCCCATGAACCTAGCATGCGTCTTACACAGAGTAGACGTGCATTAAATACAGGTAACATTAACAACAAAATTTTATTTAGTATTCATCCTAAGTGCTTTACACATATTAACTCATTTAATCCTCACAGTAGTTTAATAGGTAGGTTCTATTATCAGTGGCATTTTACAGATAAAGAAATCAAGGCACAGGGAAGATTATTCATTAATTCAAGGTTCATTAATGTATAAATGAATGAATGAATCAAGATATGTGAAGACAACTCTTAAGTCCTGTGCTTAAATACTGCATAGCCACACCATTTATTTTATTTTCAATATTTGGATATGTATTTTTTATGTATTTTGAGGGATTTGGGCATTTTTTTGTTGTTATTGAAGGTAAGACAATACCAGGCAAATCACACTAAGAATAAAGCTACTAACTATGAGTACAGTCAACTCTCTACATCAGTGTTTTCATATCACAACACAGTACACACACTTAAACAAATTTCCCCAAAGTAATAGTTGGCCTCACTATATACTATAATGTATTCTGTTTTCTGTTGTATTCAATTTAATTTTTTAATGCAGATTATGACTGGCAAAATAGATTTCCAGAGCTACAATTGGGTTACAGTCAGCTGTTTGAAAAATAGCAATGATGTATATATATATATATGTATATATATATATACACACACACACATGCATATACACACACACATATATATATACACACTTGTGTATAGCAAATATATTTATATGTATTTTTTTAAATATTTTTTCAACAACATATATATGCATCTAATAGGTAGATTTTTCTTCTGTCCTCAGCTGCTGAAGTTCAAGATTATAAAGACATTGTAATATGCATACATTTAAAAGCTTTCAGAATGTTAAAGAAAATAAATAACTCAGTGCTTTGTTGTTAACCAGCCTGCAGTAAAAGGGACTAACAGATGCCAGAGGTTTAGGCTCTGGAAACTCATTTAATTTCTCTCCAGTCCTATCACAGTATGTTTCCTTTTGCTGGATGTGATTTTCTTAAGAGGAACACACTTTATAGTTAAAAGAAACAATTCAGGTCACACATCAGATTGTGTCTCCATTTAAGTTCTAAATTGCAACAGACACCAAAATGCATCCTAAGATTTTGGAGTGAATTCAAGTTCTTGTGAATTTCCAGGGCTGCAGAAAAACCATATTTTCTTAACATGAAATTGATTATGTAATGAACTTCCTCAGAGTGTCAGATCCAAAGCTGATATGGTGATCCTTAGGTTTGATAGATTCTGTCAGAGGCAACAGGACAACTTGGAGATTTGCATCTTCCAGTGTGTAGAGAAAAAAAAAAAGAAATCAGGAGTGAATTAAAATGTGTTTTGGAATGGAGTGCTCAGGAAGGTAATACGTTAATAGGTAGATAGAGGAAGGTAACATATTAGCTATTCCTGAGAAGGATAAAGAGATAGATTTGAAGCATTTCCTATTTATACATTCTGTTTATTTTTAAACATACCACAGGGGGGGAAAAAAAACAGTGCACACCCAGTTAAATTGAAATGCTGTTTCCTGAAAATACTCTGACCTTATTTAAAGCAGTTATGTTTTATGAAGACCAGAGGAACACAAGCAAGCATATCAGCACACAATTTTAAAAGTTGTAGGAATTAACTTTCAAAGGGACCCACTGATATCAGTTTTCTTTCCCTCAAAAAATGTTAGTTCCCTCACCCTTCCTGCTTTCCCAAGCAAGTCAGACTCATCTTTCAATGAGCCATGCCAAGACAGATTCTACGTGTGTTGGGTAATCCAAAACAGGATTCGTATTTGGCATTGGATTGCACTTTACCAAAGAAGTGTTTCTAAAGCCAGTCAAATTTGTGCTCACTCCCTAAGGATCTTGATGTGTTAGATTCTCCTGGAAGCCCGCTATATGTATGGCAGGGGCAAAGATGCTACTATTGTAAATAGATCATCTGTTTGTGATTCATGAGGACTTTAGTCCAGTGGTTCTCAAACTTGAACAGGCATCAGAAACACCTGGGGGGCTTGATAAAACATGGATGGTGGAACCCCACCCTTAGAGTTCTGATTCAGTGGGTCTGCGGGGAGGCCAGGAAATTTGCCTTCAACAGTTTCCCAGGTGCTGTTGCAGCTATGGTCTGGGACACACTTTGAGAACCACTGTTCTGGTCCCCTTCTGTGGAATTAGGACACTTGAAGTTAATCCCAAGGTTAACATATACAGCCTTCCTGATTCCTTTAGGGATATCAGCTGTAACTGGAGATCAATTTCACTGAAGGCCAAAAAGCACAAATGAAAATGATTTGCAAATGAATATAAAAAGGCACCTATTATAACCACAGGAATGCCTTCTGCACTAGGCTAAACTTGAGGTTCTTATCCTTCAATGAAAGAAAGGAAAAGATAGTTTTATGAGACTTAATGACTATACAAATAAACGGAACAGACCTCCTTCTCCCTTTTCAATAAATAGCTGATATGTCCTCAGGTCACTAGAGAAAGAGGAAGAAGAGCTGTTGTGTGGATTATGGGAGCAGCCTATAATTTATCTGTAGCTGAGATAAGGATTTTGGAGTATAGTACAAATTCCATGAAAAACAGGAAATGTTCAGTAAAAAAAAAGAAAAGAAAAGAAAAAGGGGGAAAGAAAGAAAAGTTAAGCAAAGTGAGAGAAGCAGTCCTCTTGAGAAGAAGTCACTGTTTCTCTGAAATATTAATAGTTGATCAGCTGACTTAGGGGGCAGGAGGCTGACTACAGCAAGTCTAAATGTGATTCCATGTCCCACAATTCCACAGGGCGGTGGGCACGGAACAAAGGTATGCTTCTTTACCTGCAAGCACGAGGTAAGCCATCGGAAGCTGAGCCGCAGTAAGTGGGAAGGCAGATGATTGCTTTAAGAGAAAAAGGCTTTATTAAAATTCAAAGAAAAAAAAATAAGCTGAGATGGTTTAGAAAGCATTATGCATTTATTGAACAAACACTGCTAAAGACATTTCAGCAAACTGTGTGTTTAAAAAGTAATAAATAGCTATTGTGCTTACTTCATAAACTTGTCAGACTGTCTTCATTTTATTTTCCTGAACAAACTGAATTTCTGTACTGCTCATCCCCAGCCAGTTAATAAATACATCACCCTAAAAAGTGCTGTGGTATTAAATTTACAGCAGATAAAATATGGATGAAGTTGCTATGCCTCAGGTACGTCAAGTGTGATTTAATATCTCACACTCCTCTTATGAGGAGTAAAAGATTACTCGGCTGCCTCAACCGCCAGAGAGCGACCTTTGCCCCTGAGTAACAGCCACTCAGCAAATAGCACCAAATGAAGACGGAGAATAACATATAGATTTGCCATAAGAAAAAATTGATCTAAATCCATATATCAAATCTGCTGATCAGAGCTCTAGAGAAATGCTCGTAATCTTTAGCAGGCACTCACAGAAACTTTGGACAGAAAGGAGACCTTTCTGAAGGTGTATGGGACGTTTTACTTTTTGAATTTTTTACTTTATTACTATTATTCTTATTGGCCTTTTATACCATTGGAATAAAATCCCCTTAGAAGAAAATGCTGTTTGACTTAATGTCTTAGTGATGAGTATTTTCTTCTCTCTGGAGAAACTATAACCTCTTTGAGCATTTCAGAGATCTGGAGAATCTTATAAATGAAGGCGTTGTTCCCCAGGGAAATTTCTCAACAATCTGATTTAATTTATATCTTTTTTAAAAGTTCTGTCTAAAAATGATAAAAAAAAAAAAATCTCCAAGGAAAACATTTGTTAGCACAGAAAATAAATTCTTATGATTAACATTTTGCTATCCAAAAAGGCTGGTGACTGAGAGAGTTTTCTACACTTCAAAGGTAGGAGAGGAATGAGTTTTAAAACAAGAGTAAAAAAAAGAAGCAAATTGCTGCTGAGCTATTTTTATTTCAAATATATAAAAGTAGAGTTGGTAAGTGCCATGTATAAATCTTCAAAGTGCAGATTGCCAAGGGTCTTCCTCTAAAGACTGCTGTGAAAAAATAAACTTCGGCAATTAAAGCGACTTTCTCCTTTCTCCCCACGAAGGGAGGGAAGTGGCCGGGTGTCCCAGGGGCTCCTGGTATCCTCTGTGTTCCCAGGCAGCGGTGTGCCTTTGCTAATTTAAAAAACCTCTTCAGCTCTGGGCCTTAGCAAATAAAAGCTTTTGTCATCGCCTCCCCCAAAATGTGACTGTTCCACGGTTTGCGGTTTTTTGTTTGTTTATTTGTTTCTCACTGGGCACTTTTGTGCTCAATTGGTAATTGGTTTTACAGAGCCAGAGGGGGTTGGGGACAAACCTGTTTATTTCAACTTTCTTCAGTGGTGAATGGTGAGGCATTGGCACTAGCAGATAGGTTTACACAGAAGCTATGATTCTTAAAATATATGAATTGGGGACAAATATGCCAAAACAGGTGAGAGAGAGGATGGAGTGGGTGGTTTGGGGGAATGTGTGTTTCTGTGTGTGATGCAAGAGCACATTCACCATGGAAGCTGTCCTATGCGCTGGACAGGCTGCACCC
Organism: Lemur catta; assembly: GCF_020740605.2. Classification (NCBI taxonomy): domain Eukaryota; kingdom Metazoa; phylum Chordata; class Mammalia; order Primates; family Lemuridae; genus Lemur; species Lemur catta. The sequence goes on from NC_059131.1 coordinate 77,577,539, forward strand.
CCTTCCCAGACTGACCCAGATGCCACTCAAACAGCTGCCCGCCTCTCCTCCATCCCACCTCTACAGTGGATTGGCCAAAGCAGGGTGACATTTCCTAAGTGACAGATGTGCCTACTGCAGGGGCGGCACTGGCTTTCCTACTGGGGACCGTGGCTCCAGGAGGAGCCCCACTGTTTGTTCCCTTTGTGTGTTCACTTCTGTGGGGAGCGGGGAGAAGGCCAGCTGGGAGGAAGGATGGGGGTGGGAAGGAAAAAGAGGAAAAGAGAGACTAATTCTTCATGCTTGGGATTATTTTCTTTTAAAAATATATATATATGTATATGTGTGTGTGTGTGTGTATATATATGTGCCTGTTGTGGACATAGAAGAATCGGAGCCAACTGGCAAGCATCTAGAGACTGTGCAGGGCCGAGGAAAGTTTTGAAGGCGCACAGCGTCACACCCCACCAAAGTCTCATGTCAGCCTTGCCCAATCTGACCAGACAGCGAAGGAAAACAGCATTTAGTTCATAGCTGAAAGGAAAATAGTGTCCTGGTTTTTAAATATCGTAATAGATTCCAAAGGCTAATTTACCCTTATCAAGCCGCTATTTTACTTTCATTTTTTATTTCCCTCCTGTCTCCGATGTATAGATCATCCTGTCAACTGTTTCCCGATATGGAATGTGTTCCTTAAAAAAACGCTGGCAAGTCATGCTCCCCAAGGGTTTATGCTCACCTTCCCGTGTGATGGCTGGCAAGAGCCCTGCCTGAGTAGGTCCTGAAGGGAGTCTCTGCAATTAAGAATCTTTCATTTTCCTTTCATACAGGTTGAAAAGATCTATGTATGAGCAATATTGACTTGGGCTCTTCACTGTATTTGCAAAACTAGCTTTAGGGGGAAGAAACTTAACTAACTGGAAATGATCCCTTGGTAATTCATTAGCATTTCAAAACCACTAGTAAATTGACATTTATTTTCTAATTTTTTAAAAACACTAACAATACCATTAATTATTTCTTTTATGAATCCTGGTAATGGCGGTTTACTTGCAATAAATTAATATTACACTGTCAGGGACATAACACCCCTACGTATTATAGCATCGTTGCTTTTAACAGGCCACAACATAGATCCCTGCAATTCTCTCCTGAGAAGCCAGATTATGGGAGTCACACAAAATCTTGCAATTCACGGGCACCACTTTTTATTTTCTGCGTTCCCTGACCCTGCTAAGCCCCTTCCATGGAATGTGTTCACTTGACATCAACCTGCAACTGAAAAGAGATGACCTCAGCATTCCCCTTTCTAATCCAAGCACTTACCCCAGGCCTAGCGCCAAATTGTTACAACTAATAATTTGTTGTTTAATTTAGTTTAGTTAGTTTAGGTTTTTTTTCATTTTGTTTTTGTTTGTTGTTTGTTTTTTGTTGTTTTGTTTTGTTTTGTTTTTAGTTCAACTTAAAACCCAAGTCATGTCTTGGTGTATTTTCTTAGTAGATTTTATTTTTTAGAACAGCTTTAGACTTTGTGGTATATTTTTAATATTGTCTTTAAACTTGTTTTCAATCAAGTGCACTAAATATATTTGGAAATTACAAACCATGGCTTTTGAGTGGCATGGGTGAGAATTTACAGCCCTGAAACAATGATGAAGGAAAAAATGTCATTCAGAATTATATCAATGCTATGATTTAAACAAAATTTACTTGAAATTTAAAAAAGAAAAAAAGAACAGACATAGAGGTCATTTGTATTTATAAAGAAACTAGATTATTTAAATTTTGTCCCTGGGAAAGGAAATCTTTTAGATAAAATTGCTGGGTGAAAAGGAAAATACATTTTTAGAGTATTTACTGTATGTACACACAAACACACACACACACACACACACACACACACACACACACACACATGCACCCAACCCAGTGACCTCTCTAAAATGTTGTACCAAATAATACCCTTTATATCCATTTAGGAGAGAATACATATTTTCCCAAATATGAAAAGTGTTGATTATTCTCATTCTTTTAAATCTGTGATAAATTAATTATATCTTGTTTTAATTTACAATTCATTGACTTCTATAGTTAGAAATTTTTCACATGTATTTTTTCCAGCAAATTCTTTATGACCTTATCTTGTCTATTAGTATGCTCATTTTTCTTCTTATTGATATAGAAAAGTTCTTTTATATTTAAGGGTATTAACTTTTGTCATTTAGTTACAAGAACGTTCTCCAAGTTTGTTATTTGCCTTCTATTTTCAAATTTATTTTGCTTTGCTAGTTTGTTATTTGATATAGAAACTAGAGGTGGGAGTTGCTTAATTTTTGTTTATTATAATGTGGTAAAATTTATTAGACTTTCCTTTACACTTTCTGCCTCCAGTGTAATACTAAGGTAGGCTTTCCAACCTATTCCAACATTATATATTCACCTATATTTTCTTCTCATATTTTGTTCCAATAATATGAATATTCTTAAGCCATTGCCATACTGTCTTCATCTTTACAGTATATTTTTGTATCTGTAAAGCAAATCTTTCCTCATTTCAATTTTCAAAATTCTCTTTGCATTCTGGAGCATTTAGTCTCACAAGTAGACGATTTAGAGTAATGCTAAATTCTAAATTCTGATTGAAAATGTTATTGAAATTTTATTAAATTTGCTTTTCTACTTGGAACAAGTTAATGTTTTTGTCAATTATTGAGTCTTCCCATCCAAGAACACTGCAATCTTTTTATTCATGCAGACCTTTTTATACTATCACTCAGTAGAGGTTTCTTATCTCATGTCAGTCTAGTACTTTTCTTTCCAAGCATATTCCTGGATATGGGGTTTTTATACAACATTTTTAATAATTATTGTAATTGCAGGAGAAAGTTGTCACTTTTTATATTTATTTTCTTATCAGCTGAAGTTTCTTACTATTTTTGATAGCTGTTCAGTTGGCTCTTTTTGTTCCCCCAACCGGGTTCTGTTGCTCGCTGCATGAAAGGAAGCCAATACACTGAGACAGCGGGAGTTGCAGCAGAGAAACAGTTTGACATTGTAGGGCGTTGAGCTAGAAGACAGGAGGAATTTTTAAAATCTGCCCCCTAAAGAATTTGAAGACCAGGCTTCTAAGGATGGTTTGGTGAGCAGAGGGCCAGGGAATCAGTAGTGCTGATTGGTTGGATTAGGAATGAAATCACAGGGGTGTACAAATTGCTGTCTTGCATTGAGTCAATTTCTGGGGGGGGAGGGGGACAGTCACAAGAACAGTTGAGTCAGTGCCTTGGTATGGGTGAGTTCGTCTACCCAAATGCAAGGTTTGGAAGATGTCTCAAAAATCAGCCTTAGGTTTCACAGTGGTTATATTATCTATGGGAGTACTCAAGAAAGCTGCAAATCTTAGAACCACCGGCCACCAGTTACAGGACTCCTGAGCAGTACGCAATTATAGAAAAGCAAGCAAGGGAACAATAGCTGGTTATCTTTTAACTATGGTCGAATCTTTGCAGAGTTCAGGCCCCTACCACAGTTTCTACCTTGTGGCCCCTCATTAATTTTATGAAGTACAGTTTCACTTTTTATTTTACTGGTTTATAATCATATCATCTACATATAACAGTTTTATCTGTCTTCTCTCAATATTTACATGACGTATTTTGATTTTTTGTCTAATTACATTGGCTGACTTTTTCTGAAAAAGTAATTAAAAGCCAAATTAAACAAAATTAAGAAAATTAAGTTAAAAACAAGGTGGGTGTGCTTGCCTTCTCCTGCATTTAAAGAAATACTTTCACTACTTCACCATAGGACGTGGTATTGTTTTGGGGTCTGAGATATTCTATGTCCATTTTGCAATAAGTTTTTATAATCAAGAGTAGATATTGAATTTTACATAATGCCCTAGGAATCTCCACTGCCTTTCTAAGTATCACAGTTCCACTTTTATCATTTGATTCGTTTTTAGGGTCTTGTGTATTATCTCATCTGGGGGGAAATGTCTGCAGTGAAAAAAAATTTTACATTCGTTTTCCAGGTATAACTCTGAATAGTGTTTCTCTTCCAGTTCTTCTATTCATTCCATCTCATTTCTTGTTCATCCTTTTTTCACATTCGCTGGCTCTTCATTGCCCTGCCTCCACATGCATCCCATTTATTGTTTTCAGACAGTTGTTCTTTACCTCCATATTCTGAGAAATTTTCACAAATTCATCTTCTGTAAGACTCATCAATTTTCTGCAATATCAATTTTCTTCATAACTCTTCTACATTCTGCTATGGTAGAGCTTTCTTCCTTAAAATTAAAAAAAATTTTTTTCTTTATCTTAGTATCAATTTTATTTTAATGTTTTCTTATCTCATTTTTCATTTTCTTATTTCATAGGGACTATCATTTGAAAATTACTATTGTACAAATGTTACCTCTGTTTCTTAATCTTTCTCTTTTTTCCCCATTCTCTTTAGCTCTCTTGCATGTTCTGATTATCTTTTCCTTTAAAGTTACAGAACTTTAAAACAAATCTAATTACTCATCTGCAGTGTCTTTTCATGACACAACTTTTCACAACAAATGTGTGGTTTTTTTCAAACACCAAATACTTGTCATTTTTCTACACCAATTCTCCAACTCTCTGACACCAATTCGATGTTCAACAATTCAATTCGATTCTGATACTAACTACCCAGGATTAGCACAAACCCCATAGGTTGAGGGCTCTGTCCCACAAGACTGCCCCCACTTCAGATGGGAGTCACAAGTCCCAGGGGTCTGCTTTTGACTGACTGGCTATAAATTCGGGGGCTCCTACAACCTCCTCCTCAGGCTTGATAAGCTGCTAAAACAACTCACATAACTCAGGAAAGCACTTTACTTACTATTAACAGATTGTTACAAAGGCTACAACTCAGGAAGAGTCAGATAAAAGAGATGCCATGGGCAAGGTGTATGGCAGGGAGGCACAGAGTTTTCATGCCCTCTCCCGGCCCACCACCCTCTCAACACCTCAATGTGTCCACCAACCCAAAAGATCCCTGAACCCCAACATTTAGAGGTTTTTACAGAGGTCTCATTATGTAGGCATGATTGTTTCCATCATTGGCTCTGGTGTTTGAACTTGATCTCCAGTCCTCCTCCCCTTCTCAAAGGTAGGAGAGTGAGGCTGAAAGTTCTAATCCTCTAATCATGGATTGGTCTTTCTGGTGACAAGCCCCCAACCTAAAGCTGTCTAGAGGCCTCCAGCCATGGGCCATCTCATTAGCATACAAAAAACACTCATCATTCAGGAGATTCCAAGGATTTTAGGAGTTCTGGTGCCAGGAACCAGGGACAAAGATCAAATATAGGTAATATATAAAACATAGATATATTTATTATTGATGGATGCATATAATGTATACAAATATATAATATGGGTAAATAATATATAAATAATATATTTATTTATTTACTTGTCTACTTTATACCACATCATCTTTAATTAAGGGATGTTTATTCTTACTCTCACAATTTCTAAAAATCAGTATGGGTAGATTCTCCTTGGGTCTTCTTTCTTACTGAGGATTGCTGTCTTAAAATTTATATTTAAGGGCTAAAAAGAGGATATTTCTGTCATCAACTAATACATTGCCCCACTGGCAGCTGTGGGAAGCTGGCAACAGGAAAGAGCTTGCCAACATCAGTGAACTGGTTCTGCTGAGGCGATGTCACCGAGGTTGCAGTCTTCAGTCTGAAAACACTGACTTAGAGAATGGAAGTCACAGCATTGATAAATTGCTTGAATATGAAAAATATAAAGAAAGAAGAAATTGAAATCAGCCTCAGGATTCCTAGTTTGGACATGGGATATTGGATGATGCCTCCATTGTCATGGAACATGATGTTGGAATATCTAGCAAGTGCAATATGGCATGAAAAAGGAAATAAAGGGCATATAGATCAGAAAAGAAGGAATAAAAGTGTTTATATATGCAGAAACATGATTTCTTATACAGAATATCCCATGGAATCTACTCAAAAAACTTCTAGAATATGTGAACTAAGTTTGGTCATAGAATACAAGATAAATATTACAAATAAACATTACAAAAATTAGTTGCATTTCTATCTACTAGCAATAAACACTGAAAACAGAAATTAAAAATACAAAATATTTGTGATTGACTAAAAAAATGAAATACTTAGGTATAAACCTAACAAAACATGTATAGATCTCACATACTGAAAATTACAAATGCTGATGAAAGAAATAAAAAAAGATCAACATAAAATGGAACTTGAATTGAGCCAGATGAGCTCTAAAATTCTTTTAAAGTTCTAGAATTCATTGGCCTCGCATTTAACTGATTTAGCAAATGAACTCAACTGATTCTCAAGAACTGGGAAGAGTTTCAGATTTTACTCAACTTGCAAGCTCACAAGTTGGTCTGCCTTAGTTTCGTGGATGCCAGTATAAGACAAAAGACTCCTGGGTCAGCAATAAAGGACAATGTACTATTCACAAGAAGAATTTATTGTTCTCTCTCATGGATCTTGGCTTAGCTGTGTTCTTGTTGCTTGAGGTCTTTCATGTAGTTATTGTTACATGGTAGCAAGAGCTGAATTTTCTGGAAGTTTTTTCACTCCTATTTCTGACATTTGGACTGGGATGGCTGCAGCCTGCCAGCCATCTCTCCTCTCTCTCTCTGTGTGGCCTCTTGGCTGGCTGGGCTTCCTCACAGCATGGTAATCTCAGTGCGGTCAAACTTCTGTATAGCAGCTGGCTCAGTAAAGGGTGAGGGTTTCATAAAGACTAGGGCCGAAGCTGTAAGTTTTCTTAGACTTTAGCTTCAAAAAATTACATGGCATTACTTCTGTTTCCTTCAATTCATGACAGAGGGCAGCCCAATTCCTGGTGAGAGCAGACTGCATGGAAGAAGACAGAGTTGGGCCACAATCCTAAAAGGCACAATCCCAAACACCATAATCCCAAATCTTGAAATCTTGAAAGATCAAAATCCCTAAAGTCTAAAATCCTGAAAATCACAATCATGAATATAAAAATTTCAAAAATATAATTCTGTAAAACATAATATTAAAAGTTCTTTAAAAGATATTTATTTGAATTTTTAAGGGGATTTATTTGAGAAACATAGAAACACAACAGAATACTTCATAATCCACTTTATAGAATAAAATAGACAATAATAGCATACATATTTTTGTTAGCATAAACACTCAAATATACTAATGACAGTCGCAAGGGTATAATAATTATGAGCAGAGGAACCATATTCACAAAGAAATAGCTTATATAGCTTCAGTCATCTGTTACCATGACAGACAGCCTAAGTCTTTTGGGATGGATAAAAAATCCTTGATGGGTCACTTTTTGTATGCAATAGTCCAAAGATCAGAGATCTCAAGAAATTTTATCTTTCACAAATGCAAATGTACAAAAAGGACATCTTTTCATTTATTGAGAAAGTTTCAACATTTTTATGTACACGCAAAATGCTAACCCATAAAATCAACATTTGGGATATTGCACCTGTGTGGAGTCAAATTTGCAAAAATATGCATAAAACAAATTAGAACTCTCTAAAAGTCTTTACATAATTTATATCTCCGGTATTGGAAATGATGTAAAGATGAAATACATAGCATAGTGAAATTTTAAAAATAATGCTGAAAATTTAAAATAGTAGGGAAAAAGAGAAAGAAGGGAAAAAAAGAAAATTGGACATATGAAAAAGTGTATCATAAGGATAGATTACGTGCAATTGCATGGAGGTAGTCCATAAGAGCTGGCCAACTTTCACAATCATTAACTATATTTTGAAGTCTTGCATCTTGATGAATAGCTGCATTTTTTTCTTTTAGGGCAAGGCTCTCCTCAGAAAATATGTTCACATTCATTTTCTATGTGGCGCTGCTCTTTTTGAAATTCTTCTGTGATTCAATCTATACCAACATGAGCATTCTCTATCAAATTTTCCCATCTCCTGTGCCATGCTTCTGTGTTGTTTTGGGCATGGGGAAATTCATTTTGCGCGCTGTTATATACAGACCACACATGTGGAGGAAACAGTCCTGGTGATCAAACAGCACAACCGTTGCGAAAATATCTTCTTATCCTACCACGCCCATGATTATTTTCACACCAGTCAGTAACTGCTCTGGCTTCTTCGGGCAAATGCAGCTTTAATTTATTAAAAGGTCCTGGACTGTCATCAGGTGGAAGGAGTGCCAATACAGACAAATGACGCATTTTTAAACTGAAGCTTTCATCATTGCCATATCTTGTGGCCAAAAATTTTCCACCAAACGCATAGGGCTGGATAGAAAAAATAAACTTTATTGGTAACAACTTGAAATTTACTTTTAAAAGCCTTGATGGCACCTAATTCTAAATCTGTCATTATAGTTTGGAGATTCAGACGTTAGGGATTTTAGACTTCACGGATTGAGACTTTGGGGATTTTGTTCCTTAGGAATTTCAACATTTGAGATCAGGACATTCAGCAGTATGACTAGCACTGCTGCCCAGGCCTGTGAGTAACAGAAGATGTGGCTCAAGGGGCCTTCACTTTTAAATCTGCCACTCCGGTAATGGAGAATTTAGCCGTATGTATATATACATACACTTGTGTTTATGTGGTACATGTTACACATTCAGGAAAGAAAAATTGATCTGGACTCAGAAGCCATAAATCTGAATCCTGAATTTTGATAGTTAATGACTGCGTAATGTGAAGCAAGTCATTTGTCTTCTTGGAACCTGTATCCCCCATCTTTAAAGTAGAAATAATATTGCCCACACACTCAGGTAGACAGTGAGGGATGCTTAAAATGATGTAAAACACTTTGAAAACCTAGTGAAAATATACATGTTAATGCTATAGCTTTATACAGACCAAATTCTTGTCTCAACTTGCACAGCTTTGAACTTGTAACTTTTGTTTTACAAAATGGAACATGCTCTTTTGTTCAAATCACCCCAATGTAGTTCCAAAAGTGTAAGTAAACATGAAACCTCGTCATGTTTCACAGGGTCTCAATTCTTTGCCAGGCTTGATGTATCTGAATCCAAGTGGGATACACATGCCCCACGTGATGGATGAAGTGGCGTCTCCGTGTGTCCCAGGGTGGCCTGAGTGGGTGGCAGAATAGAGAAGGAGGTGGCCAGCCCCTAAGTCGTACTATTAAATTACAGTCTGTCCTAGGAGAGCGATCTCTTGTTTCGGCAGCAAGTACTAATCCCAGAAACTATAAAAACTCCAAGCATTCAAAAATAGGCTGTCACATAGCACACCATAAATTATTGCAGCCAAGTGGTCCATTGCCCTCATTCACGCCGGTACCTTAAGCTAAGGAGAGTGGTCTGCCTGAGGGGGAAAATCACAAAGCCAAAACCTTGTTTTCTGGTGTCATTTGATTCCCTTTCTTACCAACTTTGGGAGAAGCTAGAAGACAGCTTCATTTAATTATGTAATATTGCTTTTTTTTTTTTTTTTTTAGTTTTATATGTTTGAAGCCTTCATGGAACTGCTCAGGATGGAAAAAGGAATCTATTCCAGAAACAAGAGTAAGGTAATCATTCTTACAATGCCATACAGCTGAAAGTGTCACAACAGAAAGGGAATTGTATGTATTAAAATATATAGGGACAAATATATTTTCACCTTGATTTCCATTATAATTTCAGATTTGAATACTCACAGGAAATCTATGTAAAATGCAATAGAAATCACCTTTTAGAATCTTATTCCACCTATTCCAAAGGATGCCCTGCCTCTATGGGCACATATTCCATGTACATGAAATTCCCTTCCGTCTACCTCTCCTACAATAGCCAGTCAAATAAACAATCAGTCCATGAGATTTGGATACACTCACTAAATGTTACATATATTGCCATGTACCACTCAGTGAATTTCCATTTATTTGAAGCTCTTAAATACTATAGCAGTCTTATATGTACAAGTACACAATGGTGTAACCATTGCTTTGGTTATTCAGCCACGTGGAGGCTATTTTGTGCTAAAATCACTGCAATGATTTGGATACTTGATCCCTCCAAACCTCAGGTTGAAATGTGATCCCTAATATTGGAGGGGGGCATCTAACGGGAAGTGCTTGGAGTATGGGGACAGATCCCATGAATAGGTTAATGCCCTGGGGTGGGGGGCGGGGGACATGATGGTGAGTGAGTTCTCACTCTATTAGTTCCTTCAAGAGCTGGTTCTGGTTGTTGAAAAGAGCCTGACACCTCCCTCCCCTCTCTCACCTCCTCTCTTGCCATGTGATCTCTGGGCACACCAGCTCTTCTTCACCTTCCACCATGTGTGGAAGCAGCCTGAAGTCCTTACCAGGAGAAGATGCTGGCACCATGCTTCTTGTATAGCCTGCAGAGCCATGAGCCAAATAAACAACTTTTCTTTATAAATTACCCAGTCCCAGGTATTCCTTATAGCAACACAAACAAAGACAACCACTTTGTTTTTATCACAGTTATTAAAAGATCAGTACAGAGTGAAATTGTCTCACTATCTAATTACAAGGACTTCCTATCAGTGCTTTCCATAGGATGTCCCATTTGTGTAAGGCGAAGAGAGAAAAGAGAACAGGGAAATATAACTGAAAAATCGTTTCTATAATATTTTTGAATTTTTTCTTTATCTGCAACAAGCAGAAAAGCCAAGATAACTCCCAGATAGACCTATAACACATAGATAGATACAAAGATGATACGCAGATGATAGATAGATAGGTAAGTTCCATTATTTTTAACTGTACAAGACAGAAATTGTCCTAAATTGATATGCACAGATCAAGGTTGACTTATATCAATGAGAAAGGAACTTCTCAGTTGACAGACTTCAGTCCTAGTGACCCTGCCATTCACCCATACATTCATTTGTCACAGATTTGTTGTGTCTGAAACTAAAGAAGGAATTCAGGGATGAAAGGCATAGTCTCTGTCTTCAAGTGCTCATGATGCAGAGTGGGAGAAAGACATGCAAGCGTATAATTATCACACTGTGCAGTAGGAGTGGTGATGGGCCACGGTGACGTGGGGGTTCCAGGGAGAGGGACTTATGTCGATGGCAAAGGCAGGGGTGGAGCTTGAGTAGAGCAAGGGTCAGAGAAGGGAGGCTGCTAGAGACAAGAGGGTGAGGCATGAGAGGAGGCTCCCCAGCCTGAAAGAGCAGCATGGCAAAGCCGGAGTTATGGAACAGCCTGAGCTCTTTGCTAGAGCAGCCATCAGTTCAGGAAGCCGCGGGCTGAGGGGGCACAGCCGGAGAAGACGGGGCCTGCAAGGAGCCACACCCAGCATGGAGAGCACACGTTACCTCCTGGACTGTGAGAGGGAGTTGAGGCTTGAGTCTAAGGACAAGAGGAGGCCACCCATGGAGCAATCTCATCAAATTCCCCAAATAGAATTTTCACTTCTATTTGGAGAAATAAGCTCTGTTTTTAAAAAGCAATACTTTTTTGAAACCACAAATTGTGTCGCCACTCTTAGTGGTGTGGGCTTGGCCATCAAGCTCACAAGCTCACAGGTCTGACTGTTGGAGGTTGAGATAAGAGTGTGGCAGAGTCAACAAGGCTGAGCGCCATGCCTGGCTGGGGGAGAATGGTGGGGTCCCCGAATTGCATGTGCCATCAACTTGGAGGTGGGCATCAATGCTGTAGCTGGAGAAAACCCCAAATCATCGTCTTTCATGGCATGACTTTCTCTTAAACATGGGAAAACCAAACAGTTGACAATATGTAGAAGCAATGTTTAAAGATGCCTATGAACTATCCCGCCTATGTATTACAAAAGTCCCTTAGACAATACCATACAGGGAAGCTGTTCATGTGTTGCAGATGGCATTAATTCCATCAGAAAATTGCACAAAGAGCATGAAAGTCACTAATATGACGTGAAAATCCCAGAGTCTTCAATTATATTAGAGGCGCTAGTCCATTATATTAATCTTTTACACAGTTCCTTTCTATCAAATCAGATTAGCAAATTTGGTTTAAACTAATGTGCTATAAAAATCTTATCATTTTTATTAAGTATGAGAAAATTGTGGTTTTGCTTGTATTGAATGGTTGATCTCATTCATCCCTCTATGTCAGATTAATGATAAAGGAGACATTTGGTGGCCTGTATTCCCTGTTTCCTAGTAATGAAGTCAAGAATGTTATCAGTCCTATTGGAGAAAATGTGGATTAATACACAGGGAGGGCAGCAGGCCCCTTACATGAACATTATGGGTTTTAACTTAGAGACTGGGGTTCTTCACTTTTCATTCTATTTCCTCTCCGGCTTCCAAGCCAACCAAGGTATCGGTGTTTCTCATCATCTGCAGGATGGCAATTCAGCCCGTGACAACCCTGAGATGTGTTACTTCTACTGATGTAAGGTACAGAAAGTTGCCTGGTGACTTATCTCGCCGTGCTAACTAGAACACCGGAGAAGAAAGTCCCTGCAGCTGACATTCCCTGCTTCCCCATCCTCACTGTCAGCCCATGGCCTTGCTTTCTACTTCCCTGAGAAAACTGAAGCAATCAGAAAAGGACTTCCATAGATGCCTGCCCCCACAGATACTCTCCAGAGCAGTCAAATCCACGGGCGAATCCACTCTTCTCTTACCTGACATAACAGCACTCGGTGGGAGGTTCAGCACAGTGGGTCACTGGCTGCCCCTGGACACACACGCTTCCCTGGCATTTTGGAATACCATCTTTGTCAACTATCAAATCCTTATGTGTAAATATCACTTTAATGGCAGCATAATTTTCCATCCTATAGTTGTTATATCAGATCTGCTATGTTAGCATTTTTGTCTGATTTTTACCATAGCATTTATTGCTCTGCATTGTAATCACTTGCTTCTTCTGTCTCTCTCCTATTGGGTTATGAGCTCTCTGGTTCTCTTTTTGTTCTGGATCTATCGTGGTGCTTGGTTCACAGTTGCTGGTAAACAGACTTGGATGAATTTCTAGAACCACTGACAGGGAGGCTGGGTCGGGTGGAAGAATCAAACCTTTGGCTTTAGACTGTGATCTGGGCAAAATCTATTTGCTTACTTACTTTGCTCTATCCCTCATAGACAGCAGTCCCCTACAAGACTGGCAGAAACCCTGACTAGCTTGTCTATTGCTATATTCCATAGCAATCCACATAGCAGTGAGCACACAGTATACAATAAATATTAATAAATACTTTGTGAATGAAACACAGGCCAACAGAGAGCAAAACAGTAAGTCTAAGCAACCATTTGACTTAATGTGAGTATATCTACAAATACTTTTCTCAAAAATAGTTTTCATGGAAATGAAAATAAACATAACAAATTAACAACCTGAAGGTCAAGGGTAGAAACTCACTAGGCTAGAGAAGAAGAACGCAGAAGAGCAGGAATGGAGAACTGGCTGTTCCCTTAGGTCATTAGCATTTTATCCTAATGACCCTAGATAAGAAAAATCATGTCGTAGCTGTTCAAGTAGAATGATGTTCCTCATATTCATAATCTCCAGGTAACGATGTTTGACAATTTCCCTCCCAAGACAATTTCTTCCAAGCTTTAAAAGTGCCTGCTACTCCAGTTATCTACCACTGCATAACTAATCACCACAAAATTTAGTGGCATGAACCATCAGTTAGCTGTTATCGCTCAGCTCTGACAAGCTCAGCTCAGCTAGGTGGTTCTCACTTGCAGCCCCCCACACAGTTGCCCGTAGGTGCTGCTAAGGCCGGGTCAGCTGAAGGCTTCTCTCTTCAGTCCAGCGTCTCTTCATGTAGTCTGTCTCCACGGCTAGCTTGGGCTTCTTCACAGCACGGGGCCGTCAGGCGAACCAGCCTTTCGGAAACCCAGCCTCCAAAGATGATTGTTCTCAGAGACCCTGGCTTCTTATGCACTTAGTCTTGGCCAGCATGGATTCCAGAGGAAAGGAATTAGTCTCTGCTTCTCAAGGAGAGGAATGTCAAAGAATTTTCAGCCATTTTTAGTCCTTCTCTAAGAAAAAATGCCTTGTAAAGGCTGAACTCACACCTAAGTGAAATCTTTTTTGTTGCAGTTGAAAGCAATTTTTCTTATTCTTTCTTCATAAAGATAGATGAGAGATTATTAAAAAGCTTTCATTTGATATTAATAGTTTCTATCACTAAAGACGTTTACCTCTTATCTGGGATTGAGTTTTCCCTTCCATGGTATGAGCAACTGGAATTTATATTGTAATTTTCCTATTCCAACATTTTTAGGAGTCTGAACTCTTTCTTTAGTCTTGTACAAAGAGTCTAAAAATGCTTCATAAAAAATAACGTATTTTCCCAGGACTGAAACCCAACCACTCAAGTAACTGACAAAACACTCCTTTCCCTCAATTACTAACTACTACTGAATTATTATTGTCCAGATAGGAACAGTTCTGAATTTACACATGAAAGATAAAGTTATTACAACATTTTGAAGAAAATCTTTGAAGCTAATTATCTAAAGATTAGAGAAAGGATATCTTTTAATTAATTTCAAACCCTGGATTGAGTACTAAGCAGAAACATGAAAGAAAGATTTCCAATAGGAAGTGATGACTATGGAGGAGGTGCCCCACCCCCCCCCGAAGATTATCATTTCATTTTCAACATTGATTTGAAATAAATGCTTGTGTGATCTCCAAGGGAAGACTGTTTCAGTTATTACATAATCCTAAAGGAGAAGCACACCATATAATAAACAAACTATATGTTGTGCTCCTTTGTTAAACTACCTTCCCCGCACTATGCTTTGGTTTCAGTGAGGGTCTTAATTTTTACACACCCTCTGTCCCCTTGGATGTCCTGGAGGCTGAGCTGAGGGGCACACCTCAGACCCTTACTGATCTGCTTCTTTGCTTTCGCTCCACCCAGCATCCAACAGGCTGCTTGGCACATGAATGTTTGATAAGTACATTGCAGCAAATAGTTTCATTTCAAACTAAAATTTCAAACTATCCAATCTAAATTTGGGGAATGACACCTACTTTGTGTTAGACTGAGCTTAAAATTACCTACAGGTTAAATAATGTATAATTTTCTGAATGTTTTATATATATCTTCATTTCTCAATTATTTTAAATGTTTCAAAAAACATTTACAGAGTACATACAGGATGCCTGATACCAGGTAGGTGCTGAGGATACAAGGATGAGTGAGGGCCTTCAGGAATAGCCAGCATGCCTAAGGCTTTTAGAAACCAAAATTGCTTTTCCCAGCTAGTCGTCCTGGATGTAACAGTCTGTTCCTACCTCTCATGTTTTTCCATTTTCTTTCAAGGTTGGTTTTTAAATTAGCTCCTAATATATACTATTATATCTTTAGAACGAGAGCCTGATGTATAATCTGTGCTCTTTCACACATGATGCTTACATTTTTAAAAAGGGGGGAAAATTATTCTTCCTTTCTTCGGCACCGTTGGCCTTCCACAAACTTCGCTTTAACCCCTGCAGATCCCAGGCTCTGTGCGTACAGCCGGTGAGAGCCAGCCTGGACTGCAACAGTGTGCTTCTCACAAAGGGCAGAAATCTTCCAGCTGATCTCATAGCAATACAGTACATGTTAATGGAAACTCCACGGTTCACCCCACCAAGTCCAACGTCAAAACAATTCAAAAATAGGTTTAAAAAATTCAAAGTTGTAGAGCCGTGTCCAGACTAAGCCACAAAAAATTTTCCAATCCTAATTAATACCCATTTTAATTTAATGTCACTTTATTGACACAAATTAAATTCAGGTCTTCATTCTTTCTCTCTTAGACTATTAAATAGCTCCTAACCGGACTCCCCTCTTTCATTAATGCCCTCATTTATTTATTCATTCATTCAACATGTATATTTTTAACGGTAATATTGCCGTCACTTATTTATTTATTCATGCTTCTTTTTTTGCTTTTCATCTGTTGACCCCGTCTTTTCTAGGCAGGAGTATCTAACATTTTGATAAGGATAATTTGGATTCAGGAACATTTTGACTCTGCCTAAAAAAATAAACTACTAACTCATGTGTGTTTATTAACAGACCATGCATCCAAGAGAAGGCCTCTCCCCACCCATGACCCTTGCTTCTACCTGACCAAGGGTCCCAGCATCTTGACACGCTTCACTGGGGAAGCAGAAGACATGATCAGAGAGGTTGGCAGGGGTGAAATCACAGGTGTCTGTGAGTGCCCTGCCACTGCGATTCTGTAAATCGTGGGGACACACTGAAAGGTCTGAGCAGTGTCAGAGGATCAGACGGGAGGTTGAGAGCACTCTCTCCAGCAGCATGGAGAGTGGGCGGGGAAGGCGAGGTGGAGGCAGCCCCAACACACAGTCTACTGTGACAATCTAGACAAGAAGGGGGGTACTGAGTGGGTGACATTGGGGATGGAGAAAAGGGGGCAAACTAATAGAAATTTAGGAATTAAAATCAACAGACTTAAGGTTGAATAAGAGGGAGTCTAAGATGATTATAATTTTTTCCACTAGAAGCGACTCAATGGAATACTACAAAAAAGAAAACAGTAGACTTCCATGCTTAAGGGAAGAAATAATGAGTTCATTTGGGGGACATGTTACATTTAAGAAGCACATGAGATATCTGAGAGGTGATCTCCACCTGATGGTTCAGTGTTTCTCAAGTCTTTACATACTTCATCATCTAAGGAGCTTTAAAAAATGCGTATGCTTGAGTCTCACTTCCCAAATCACCCTGAACCTCCTAAACCAGATTGGCTGGGGTTGGGCCCCAGAGCACCTCATAGAACTCCAGTTATAGTTCGAAAAATTACTGGAGTAACTTAATATACCTGCCTGATGCTTGAGATTTACATTTTTACATTTAGATTTGAGAATCATTACTACTCAGGTGGTAACTGAAGTCCTGAGTGTGAATGAGTTACCCAGAAAGAGCAAAGAGAACAAAAGAATCACAGATGCAGAATAGAACATACGAGTCATCCCAGCATTGCAAGTGGAGTCGAAGTAAAACTACTCAGGAGAACAAGCAGCTGCTTGAGAGCTGGAAGGAGCCAGAGTTGAGAACAGCCCATGAAATTGTAGGGTAGCGCTGATGATAAGGAAGCGTGGACATGGTGTTGGGAGAAGAGAAATCTTGGCGGCCGATCCTCACAGGAAGCTGATGGTCCAGGGCCCAGAGCAGCTCTGGGAGGTTCATCTTAAATCTGAGGAGGAGACAGAAAGAAGAAAAGGACAGAACGGATGAGGGCAGAGGTAGTTTCCTTGGTAATGAAGATAGTGATCAAGGAAAAGTTGACATGTTGTGTGGCATTGAGCCTTGATTCCCTCCGTGGAGTATGAGAAAAAGGAACTTCCCCAAAATGAAACAGTTTAGGGTTGTCCTTGAGAGAAATGGGAAAATCATGGATTAGAGCCGCCAAAAGAGGTTGCAGTGTGTCACTTTCTGCAGAAGTTCTCTGCATCTCTGGTGCAGAAGCAGAAAAGGCAACCCATTCGTTAAAGCGGGGTTCAGAGATGGCCTGAAGAGGCGGTGGGGCTGAGGGGGAGAGAGCCAAGGGCTGCCATGAGGGCGGCAGGTGTACGCACCATGGCCACATTGGGGAGGAAATGAAACCAGGGACGGGGAGGGGTGGAGAGAAACGGGAAGGGTTTGAAGAGCAATGCTAGCGAGGAGAGGTGGCTGGAGAAGATGGGGCTCCACAAGGGGGCCATGGAAGGGAAGAATTCAGAGGCAGAGCCAGTTCCAAGTGGCTGTGGGAGTGAGCACTGGATCCAGGAAGGTCAAAGTCCAAGGGAGTTTGAACCTGGGTTGATGGGAGGGACATTGAGTAGCATGACTCTTAAAGCCCCAAGTAGGGATGAGAAGGAGGCTGTGAGCCAGGGGCTGGAATCCTCAGTGGACAGGGGAAGAGAATCGGGAAGGGAAGGGATGCAGAGAGGTGAGCTGATGTGTGATTTTTGAAGGACAAGGGTTTATATGGGAGTCTAAAGGCAGGGTTCTGGCGGCAATAGGAGTTGGAAAATACAACTGCAATTCTCTTACCACACTGCCTCTCCCCCTGTGGCTCCCTGTGCTTTTCTAACACACTAAGCTGTTGATGTCCCTCCACTTAAAAAATGTACCATGTCTCCTGATGAACTGGGTCTACAAGCTTTTTTTCCCTCTCCACCCCAGGACTCTTCGGCTCCAGTGGTGGCCACGGAGCCCCAGCACCGTGTCTGTGCACTCGCTGGTGCTCTGGTCTGTGGCCTTCCCTCCTCAGTACTTCTAGCAGATTCCCCCTCGGCCCACTCATGACCTCCTAGAAGCCTGTCCTGACCCTGTGGCCTGAGCCAGGCCCTCTTTCCAAGCCCCCTATACTTAGGTCTCTTACGGGATCTTCCACATTATGTTGTGATTAATGATGTAGGAGTCTCTTCTCCTGCTGGCCTGATCACTTGGAGAATGATGACTAAGTTTTATATCTATTCTGTTTCTCCAGCTCATAGCCCTGTGTCTGAAATGCAGCAAGAGCTCAGTAAACGCTGACCAAATTGGCATTTGCCTAACAAGCTACTGAGTTGGTTCCCGCCATAGGAAAGCTTTGATTGGATTCATAATCTCAGAGAGCCACCACTAACTCATACATGGTTTCCAAGAACAATTGTAACGATCTCATTCTCAAATTGACATATATGCATGGCAGTTTGTTAGGGGTTCTCCTCCTGAGGCTTGTATGGAGGAGATAAAAAGACACCTTTCCAGAAGCAAAAGAAGGAAACTCCTCCTACTTGACCCCTTTGAGTGCCCTTTGCCACTCCCAGCAGTTTGCCAGCAAGGAACTTTGTTTTTTTGCAGCTTCTATGCTGATCCAGACACACCTCTGAGGAGGTGTTTGAGCACGTTGCATGAGGTCATGAGTAGTGCAGTCCCTACTGAGTCTGGCACTTGGACTTGGCTGGAGCCATACTCCTCTGTGCAAGGACAGACGGAGCCCCCATGCACAGATATCTGCAAAGAGGAGTCCTTCTCCACCTACCATCCCCCATAATGTCTTTGTTATCTATGCATTCTGTGTCATTATTTTTAATTTGCTTATACTCATCTGCCTTGGTCCTTATCTTTTTGTTAAACTGTATCCACTGAGGTTCTGGCTACCAAAGTTACTACCAGCTAACTGCTGCTGGCACAGGTAAAAATCTCCTATTGGCCACAGTAGTAAATCATTACCGGAAAAAGTATTCTTTTCTGGGACCTCCAATGTTGCCACTGGGTAGCTTTATAAATTTCACATCATGGCTATGCACTATTTTAATACAAATATAAAAGTGTAATGAAAATTTCTCCTGGAATGCAATCCCTCAATGGCCATATTTTAGAATACAAAGAGGAGACATTCTTTGGAAGTGTCTCTTATGTTTTGTCAACTTTATCTAAAGAAAAATATTAGCACAAAAAAGGAAGATCAATGTTAATGCAGACTTCACACCCCTAAATTTAACACTGTAATTACTTATTTTTTTAAAGTACAACTATTTGCATTCTCTCACTGGAAACAAACCTGGCAAGCTTATTACGTTAATTTTTAAAAGGCCAAAAAGTTGTCTTTCACTCTTTCAACTTCAAAACTTACAGCCAGATCCATGAAGAAATGCACCTTAGGCAAGGGGCACCAAGCATGCTATGAATATGTGTGCAGTCTCCCAGACTCCCCCTCGCCTTGAGACATAAATACTAAACAGGGTTTTGACAATGGTTGTTTGGCCATGAAGGTGTTTAATTGGGGCTAGCCACTGCCCTTTTGGCCAGAAGTTCTTGACAAAAAAAAGGCTGCTAAGAGTGGGTTCATCAGAGCCTCCAGCCGTCCTTGTGGAAAACCTCTCTCCCCAAGGAGTTTGGTCTGTGCCCTTGAGCGTTCCAAAGCCTGCAACTTTCCATGGCTACATATGGCCCATTGACAGTTAGCAGCTGTCAGGCGGACAGGCCCTGCACACCCAGCTGGTCAATTGAAGGCACGTCTAGACGAAATGAATGGACACAGCCTATCAGTTCCATTTGGCCATCACAGCAATTGATGCAGATCAGCCGGGCTCATTGCGACTGCAAAGATGAGCGTGGGAGCGTGGGATTCATCAGAGTGGAGCAGACAGCCACGTCCTGGTCCTGGCTGCAGGATGAGCTCCACGCACCTGTGCTGCTCCACAACTGTTGTTGTCCATGTCCCTCTAGTCAGTGACTCATGTGACCCCAAATCCCCATCACCAAATAGTCTATCTCAGGAAGTATTTCCTAAAATCACCTAGCTGAGCAGCCAGTCTAGTAGAGGGAACCAACTCAAGGCTCCAAAGAGATCTCAAGAAACCATGAATCTTTTTCCTTACCGAATGTAGATTGTGGAGGAAAAGAAATATTTAAAAAATTGAGAAAATAGTGAGTTTTCCCCCAGCTGCCCCATCACATGTTACATATTGAAGAAAAAAACTTGCAAAGCGTAATATTGCCACAAATATTACACATAACAGAGCTGGCTATTCTGTCTACTGCCTAAACCTTACAATATTCCCCCAAAAAAATCTCTTTTGAAGATTTTCAAAAAGCATCACAAAATCCTCCTGCAGACATAAAATATTTCTCTATAAACTTATTAGCAGTTCTCATGACAGGCTGGCCTTCATTATGAATAAAGAAAACTAGCTATCAAAATAGTTTCAGCATGCCTCAAAAGAGGAAAAAGAAAGACAGAAGACACTGTCTTCTGCAAAATCTGTTCAAGAAAACAAAAGTTGCATGGCGTCCAACAACTCCAGGGCTGATGCGATGAGCTCCAAGCTTCTCACCAAACATGTGGCCCCATGCAGAAATATGCCAAAACAACACAGTTTGGGCTCATTGTATCCTAATTAATACTATAATGAGTTTCCTTAGACAGCCAAATTCTTAATCAGCCCTATCAAAACTATGTCTGCCCAGAAAAAGACTCATGTTAATTCTGCTTAATGCCTGACAGTGGTTAAGCACCATTAATACTCCATAATTTCATTGTATGTTATTGTAATCATATCAGCATATATCTCAGCGGCTACGCAAGGCTCAATAGGCTGTCTTGAACTATCGGTCACGTGACTCTGCTTCACTAAGAGACTATCTTCCATCACAGCCAGACCTCCTTTGCCCTCCCCGCAGTCAGTAGCCTAAGCAGGTATTAATAAAGGTCTCCTTTTTTAAATTGCACAGCTCTAAATGGTCTTTAAGGGACCCAGCAGTAATCTCAAGATCCCTATATTTTAGCAGGAAGGCAGGACAGAGGAATTAATAAGAGCCCTTTCTGTGTAAACTGCTCCCTGCTCTAAGGCTATATCGTGATGTCAGGGCGCTAAGAGAATTTTAAATGCACAGGATGGATTGTTTGTGTTGCAAAAGCGAAACAGGGGGCAAAGGCTAAGAGACTTGAGAAAATTGAAAGACTGCCAGGATGCTGGGATGCAAATAGCAACAAAACAGGGATAAATGCTCCTGCTCACATATGCAGGAGTCCTGCAGAAGGGGGAAAAAAAAAAAAGGTTATTAATTTTCACCAGGCTGTATCTTACAGCTGGTGGCTCAGCATCAGTTTTTGGTGTAATGAAAATGGTCTGAGCAGAAGATAAATGGTTCATAAAGTGGACCATTTAGATGCAATCGAGGCTCAATCTGCCCAGTGACTAATCACGTCCCCCCAGTAAAGCTGAATTCCACTAACAGACTTTTTTTTTTTTTCCTGGCTGTACCAGTGAATTGTAGCCGGGTCTAAGTTCAAGGCAGGCAGAGAATTATCTTGATTTATTAGCGCACTCCCTGGCCGTGCCACTCGCTCGGCTGTGCCTTTGTGGGCTTCTGCCCTGTTGCTGTCGGAGTGTAATTTTTACTGTTCCCCTGTGACTAGTACACAGCATCATTTTCAGCTGCTAGAAAAATGGGCTGCTTTTCCACCTGTAATTTTTCTTCTTTTGCTGCTGAAGGTATATAATATATCTCTAAAGTGCGTAATAAGTTTCTGAAAAACGTGTTTTTAAAAGAAATTGATTCCAGTGGTTTATAAGCCCAAGGAAGGCCACATAAGGAAATGCACCAGATTGCAAAGGTATGCATGCTTGGCGAGGCAGCCATTTTTCCCCTTCCGTTTAGTAAATTCCGACTTCTAGTCCAGAGTGTAATTTCAGACATTTTTCTATACAGTAGTACTTCTCATAATGAACTCTGATCAAATAAAAATGTTGTTTATATTGAGACTTTACAAGTCCTGATTACGTATAAAATGGAGTAGAATCCCTCATAATGACATTTAATTGTGAGAAAGAAAAGATTCCAATAGAAGAGCATTCAGCTGCATTTGTTCCATGTTCCTTTGCATAATGCTGTTTATAGATCATTCAATTATGACATTATTATGAGCTGCATAAGAGTAACTCACTGGTTCCCCATATTTTTAGACCTATGGAAAATCAACTTGGGTGCGATTTTCATTATTTTGACTGCGAGTTATTCGCAAAAGGCCCTGCCTTGTTAGAAGGATTGACTGCATCCATTTGGCTAATGAATTCTGACACTTCACCCATGACCTTGCGAGCATCTTCAAAGGAGAATGCACATTGCTGAGGACACTAGGGGAAGCCAAGTCTTCTCCTCTTTGAGACTCCAAAGATTCTAACTAAATGTTATTAATAACCCAACCAATGGCAGAGGGAGGGATCTGAGCCGGTTTATTCTGAGCCCTCCAAGGTTATTTTTCTGTTTTCTGAAAGACCTGACAGATATGATAGGTAAACTATCAGGCAATAAGCAGGGGGAAGTGCTGCTGAAAACCTCAGTGATCATACATCTTCTATAAAAGGAGCTCAAGTTCTCAGATACCTGCCTCTGTAGTTTCATTCCTTCAATGACATCAGTTTTCTGAAGGCAGCAGAAAGTGTAATTCATTACTTTCCAAGCAGCCTCTCAGACCTGCATCCGTCTACTTAGCAGGCTGAGTTTTCACCTGCCTTCTTCCCTTTTCCACAGAGCTTTGACTATTCCAGCTGGAAACTGGCTTTTGCAGCACAATAAATTGGCCTGTGTGTTGCTGACCACGCCTACAGTTTTGGCAGCAGAAAAAGGTGGAGATTACAGTCATCATTTGCAGCCACACATATTATCAGCACACGTTTTATAATAACACAAGCAGGACAACCAATACTTTCTACCATTCATTTGACAAACATCCAATGCATGCTTAGTATATGCCAAATACTATGATAGGTTTGCAGAACACACAGACGAAGGAGGCATGGCTCTTCACTCAAGAACTTGCAATCTTGAATGACATGGCTGAACAAATGAATGGATGGATGTCTCTGGCCTGGACAACGCTCAATGAATTAGAAAGAATGAGGCCAAGGGTCAGAAAACCTGTTATAGTCAGAGCCACCTAGATGGGTGTGGCTTTTGGGCAGTTGTTTAATTTCTCTATGCCTTGCTCCCATAACTATAAAATGAAGATAAGGATCTTGCTCCATTCATCACTCAAGATTGCTTTGCTAATTAATGAGATGGCTTTTGTGCTGTTGCCTTGATGTGCTATAGGAAGATAGGGAATTATTATTATTGCCTGAAAGGTCAGGGACTGTCATAGAATTGTGGACTCCATGCTTTGCCCACGGACACCTAAAATACAGCCCACCCGTGGCTCACCAAGCCATGTGATTGGAAGTGGGCCTGGGTCATCACTGGAGAAAGAAATATGCTTTCCTAATTTGTACAAAGGCACCAAATGGGCTAGCAAGAGTGTGTGCAAATGTGCAAAGTATGTCAAAACAGTTCTTGGAACCATTCCATCAGTGAGCATTTCCATAAACTGTAAGTGCTGGAGCCTTTACTTGCTCCTATTACGATCTACATCGGGCTTTGACACCAAGCTATAATATCTTGGAAAACTACATCTTAGATAAATGACATGATTCTTTTTTATTTAGCCCATGGAAACATAGCCTTAATTTTTATTTCACAGGAATATAAATGTACATGGGGTGAGAAAGTTTTCATAAATGCAAGCATATCTTATACAGTGGGTACATCAAATTCCTTAGAAATATTCCTTGATTGAATCACTCTGCTAAGAGTTCAGTCAATCCAATGTGACCTCAACACAGAATCCAATCAATTAGGAGTGAGAATGATCTTTTAGGTGTTCTAAGCCTTCCCAACAATCCAAACTAAACAGCCCTGCCCTGTACTAACTCTGCCCTGCCTTCCTCAGGGTCTTTGTGGGACTGATACATACTGAAATTATATTTTTGGTTTTACTTACTTCTTCATTTTGTGTTTTCCCATTGGGAGAGCTTTAGCAAGCCTTGAACCTCAGTTTTCTCACCTGTCAAATGGGGCTGCTACCATCCTAGCACCACTAGGAGGTTGTGAATGTAAGGAATTGGATAAATTCCTGAATCCTGCCCAAAGTCCTGTATCCTACCCTTTCGTCTACACAAAGTCCCTGAGGGGCAGAAACCCTGCAGTGAGAGCAGCAAATAAAATGAAAGTAATCCTTCCTTCCCAGCCCACCACCCCTTGTGAGTCTGGAACAGTAGCAAGGCCAAAAACCAATCTGTCAGTCTAACCTTCCTCTAAGTAGAGCAACAGATAAAATAGATGAGAGTGTCTGGGCACAACCAAGAGAAGAGAAGCCAGGACTTCCCTTCCTGGCATTGCACCAGCCATATGGAGATAGAGGGTGAGCCAGGGGCGAGTGTGTGCTGGAGGGGGCGGGAGTGTTGGAGGGAGAGGTAGACCAGCAGTCTGATGCCCCCACCCCCACCCCACAGGCAGGAGGAAAGGACAAACAGAGTACCAGAGGGAAGTAAATCCTTGGGTATGAATTCCAACTTACAATGGTCTTACCCACTGGAAAAATAGCATTCTGCAATAAGACCAACAAACAAAAGCTCCTCCTTGGAGGTGGTGAGCTGGGGGTTGGGAGATTGGCAGCTAAAGTGGATCTTGAGCACCTGCCATCCACTGGGTACACAGGACCCAAAAGCAACCATGATCATGGCAATCTTATAATAGGATATTTTCCAAAGAAAATAATCTAAAAAGAATTCACCCCTTCTGAGTGACCTAAATGAGGCTGACTCTCAGGACTGCCACAATGGGTGTGTAGCTGCAGTCCCCAACCCCCAGCTGCAGACAAGCGCCAGTCTGTGGCCTGTGAGTAACTGGGCCACAGAGCTCCTCCTCCCCCACATCACCACCTAACCCCCTCCCCCATCCATGGAAAAACTGTCTTCCATGAAACCAGTGCCTGGTGCCAAAAAGGTTAGGGACCACTGGTATATAGGCTGTGGTCTCCTGTGAAGCTGCCCCACCCCACTCCAGGGTTATCTGAACTGGGGTGTTTGGGTTGTGTGTGTGTTTGTGTGTATGTGTGTGTGTGTGTGTATGTGTGTGTGTGTTTGGGGTTTCTTAGATAAACCTTATATGTCCTGAAAGTGTTGCCAATAATGAAAGATAAAGTTGCATTATCTCAGAACTTCTACCATTTTTTAAGTACATGCGAAACAGAGAGTGGCATGGGGGCTCCAGGCTGACGTTTGCTTTGAACGGCAAGTACTTGTCGTTTCTACCATCTAAGTCTTAGAATACTGAATAGCTTACTACTTCTGTGTTTGTGAATAAAGTCAACACTTCTCTCTAGAAGTTATTGGCTTGTCTCTAAAAACACTTGGATTAATCTAGTATCTATTTTTCTCCATGTTAAAATAATCATGACAACTGGATAAAATATTTGTCAATAGAAACTTGAATCTGATTGCACTAAAAAAATTCACTGAGCAAATTTTATAAGCCAGTGGGAATTAGGCATAAGACCTACACTGAAGGTAGCATCTTCCTATGTTATAAATATGCGAAATTATACTGGGAAATTGGATCTGAGGACAAAAATAGGGAGTAAGAAGTCACATGGACAGAGGCAGCACTGTCAGCACCTTCTGACAGGTTCTGTATGTTTCTGTGAACCTCTTTATATATCTGGTGTGAAAATATATTTGTCCTGTCAATAAAGGGATGGTGTGTGTGTGTGTGTGTGTGTGTGTGTGTGTGTCTGTGTGTATGAGAGATAGAAAGAGAGAGAGAGAGAGAGAGAGAGAGAAGGGAGAGTATGTGTTATTCGTGCTGGGACACAAGTATGCTAATTGGCTAATTATTTATTGATTAGACAACCAAAGATGATTTTTAAAGCCCAATTGGCCACATATTATTGACTTTTTTCTGTACTTAAGAAAACTGTTCTCTAAGTGGAAAATTATATTAACAGTAATAATAAAAATAATTAGGATCAGCCAAAAGCTGACATCTCAATTTTGTCTTTACATAGAGTCATGTCCTATTACAGTCAAATATCCTAAAAAAAATAGATTTGTATGTAGTTTCATTTTTTTCTAGCTTGGCAAATGGCACAGGTTAGCCAAAGCCTTATGGGCTCCATTCTTTCCTTATCTGGAATCAAGACACTTTATAAGAACTAATTGAATGACCAGGCAAGAACTTAGGAAAACTTCCAGTTGTCAGGCTCTACTTCTGTGTGAGCTTCCCCTCAGAGGCTGGCTGGGATTCTAAAGGAGAAGGGCAGGATACAGAAGATCCAGCTGGGTATTTAAATCACAAGTGCCAGTGTGCTCACAAGAAGCAACCTATGCTGCCACTGCCTGAGTAGGTGACAGTGCTCAAGATTACTTCTCAGACTCTGACCCCGGCCACCACCACCATCCTGGCCAAGGCAGACTTGGTGGGCAAGGGAAGGACCTGGGCAGAACTCTGCCTGGCAGTCAGACGTTCTCCTTCTGCCGCCTCCTGGAATCACATGCTCAGCAGGGAGCCTCCTTCACAGGTTTGGGAACCAAGGTGAGTCCTCAGCCCCAACTTGTCCTTGCTGGGGATGTAGTTTTGTCTGCTAAGCAGCAAAAAAGTGCAGGTGCCCTCCTACTGAGATCTCCAAGCACCAATATGACCCATACTCTGAACGTGACTATCGGCCATAGATACAAGAGCAGTTAAGGGTAGGAAAAAAAATCATTCTATCCACAATCTGTGTTCACATCTCCAAAGTCAAACATCTGAATAGTGTAGGTACTGAAAACCCTCAGACTGGGGAAAGAAGGGATTCAGGGTCACACAACATTTTAGCAGTATCAAGATCCAGGCCCCAGACAGTCCCTCTGAGGTTGGGAGGGTGTGTTCTTTACACACAAAGTAGCCAGTTGGGGCCCTGAAGTCTACAGTCTTCAGGAAGAGTTGTATTCTAGCCAAGTCATTCCAATGATGTGTAGGAAGAGCATTAGTGAAAGAAGTAAAAGTTGTGGCATTACTGAGTCGTAGTCAATATTTTTATGGACCCGGTTGCTAGAGTTTCATAAGGAAGCGTCACCATGAGGCTCCAAGTTGTCTGAGCAGCTGCAAACACTGGTTCCTAAAAAGTTAGGCACCAGGAAAAAAAAAAAAAGAGGCTTTCTTGTGTTACCACTGATTCTCCACAAGGGAGAATTGGTCAGATGTTGACCTGATGCTCCGGCAACTGATGGAGCCTGATCCTCTGAAGAGAATATTTTACCTAAGCAGTGTCAAAGGGCCAAAATAGCATCTGCCCGCATAGGGTCAGGTTTCTTTTTATGGGCAAGGAGTAAAAGCTCACCTTTAAAGTATTAAACAGAATCCTTCAATTTCCAGCACAATGGCAAATGCTTGTGAAGAGCACTGCTCATTTTAGGTTTAAAGTCACTGTTCAAACAACCAATGGGCCCTTTCAGTCAACAGATCTTCGTTGAGCATCTACTATGTGCCAGCCAGCATTCTGAGTGCTAAAGATAAGTCAGTAAACAAAACAGATAAAAATCCTTGCCTTCATGGAGCAAAAAGTGTTGGTTAATTGATTTGATTAAAAACATCCCCACCCGCTAAATATCCCCACAAAGATCATTACCAAGACAGCCCAATTTCTTTTTTGTGCAGTGTTAGTTTCCAAGCTTTGCTTACAGTCAAAGGCACATTAATAAGCACTTCGATGTGGCAATAAAAATGGCAGCAGCGGCAAAGGACACTCAAGTTGTCTGTTTCTACAGGGCTGAAATCGTTGCCGCAGTGGACTAGTGAAAATCCCAATGTCATATTTGAAGTTGTATTCAACCAACCCTACCACGGACCAATGCAGGAATGAAGTGTACAGGTGAGAGTTCAAAACCCTTTAGTCAGTCCTCACGTGGGTTCCAGTCCTGATGGAAAGGCTGTCCCCCCCGGGAGTTCAACCTGAGCCCATGCAAGGGTGGAATGCATCCCTTGGGGGGCTCTGCAGGTTCCCGTTGGATGTCAGCCAGCCATTCAGAGGTAAAAGTTGTCTAGCTCTGACAACCCCCAGCCAGCCGACTCCCCGAGAGGTAAATAGCTTGCCTGTGCTTGCCACGTTCCTTTCTTCCTCCTTCATTTTTCATTTGTCTTTATCAGCGGACGTCTGGAAAACCTAATTGCTGTTATTTCCATCTTGAACAGGCTAATAGGTATCAGAGAGGGAAAAGGTTTTTGTTTCCTTCTGAATTTACAAAAATAACAATAATAATAACAATAAAATAAAAGCCCACATTGATAAGGAAAATATAACTCAGTCTTTTGCCTTAACGAAATTTGCTTTCATTAAAACAGAATATGCAGCATAGTGCCTTGATTACTTTGGTGTGTTGCATTCACCAGCATAAATAAACCTACCGCTTTAGAGCTGGGAAGACTGCTATTTTAAAGATGAAAAAATTTCAGCTTCTGGATGGCTGCTTTCATTTAACACAGCTTCAAATGAATTTATGAACTGTTCTATAATGTTTTCTGCATACACCAAATGGCAGACTTTAGGCAGAAACCCAATATATGTTTAGTTAGTATATAATAAACATAATATTTACATGGGCTATGCACTGTGTTAAGAATCGAGAGCAGTTGCTCTATAAACTGTTATTGAATCCTCTAGCACAGAGCCCTAAACCAAGGGGTCCATCAAGATTCCAGAAGAATTCTGGAGGCAAGACCCTGATCTTCTCCCAGTGCGTGCACTCGAGCACGTGCGCGCGCATGCGCACACACACACACACACACACACACACACACACGTATGTTTGTTGGCACACACATGTGGGCATGCAAACCTAGTCTCCTTCATTTAAAAAAAATCCCTTTAATCAAAGTCTTGACAACAATCTGATTTTCTTCAGCTGCTAAGATGACAATGTAGTTTAAGATATTATTTTTAACTTTAAAGGTGTCTCTGTGGTTTTGAAGAACATTCCAGGAGCTTAAAAAAAAAAATTTAAATCCCAGTAGATAGAAAAGCCAGTTTATTTCCTAAGCAATAAACAGAAAGCAGGGGGAACGGTGCTGAACAAGCATGCTTATACTGAATTTTTTTCTTTGAAAAGCCCACTAGTTAGGCACTGTAACAGTTCAGTTGATATTTCTACAGTGCAAACACGATAGTGGAAATTAAGTTGCCCCAGCAAATTCAGTTTAGTGGAAATTTGTTATGAATAAAATGCTGCTGTTGGCCCTAGAACATTGAATTTATCCACCAAATAATATCTCAGAAATACCACTTCAGAAGAAATCAGCTCTAAATAATTGATAAATTTGGTTTGTTTAGAACCCTTTTGACCTCTGTAATAGAAAGTAAAAACACATTTCAGTTATTAAAGTCACATATATTCCCTCTGGTAAGGGGAGCTTTTAATTTTAAGCTGGACCCTGTAGGGGCCATTTGATAAAGCTTAGAGAAATTTTTCAACTGCTGCTGTTGGATTTGGGTCAACCTCCTTTGGGAAAATGGCAAAAGATAAATTTGTAGCTTTTCATAACATACAAGAAAACTTCAGAGATTTTAAATATTAAGACCCATTGGAAGCAAAAGAGTTTTTTTAGTAGCCCCTTTTCCCACCTTCCACCCCCAAATTCTCTTTCGCTCTCTCTCTCCATTTTCTTTTGAAAAAAGGTTTAAATGTTCATGCTGTTAAAATAAAAGAACAGAGAATCAGCATATCCTATTAATGTAAGACATTTCTTTTTAGATAAGAGCTGTGCCTCTTATCTGCAGTATTTAATGCAATTTTTGTGAAGTTTCGTGGAGAAAATAGCAAGATACTATTTAAAGTGTTTTCTTTCTTAAATTTTTTTCAAATACACTTGTTAAATAAATGATTTTATTGGCTATTTCTCTTCTATAATAAAGGCATAGCTTAGTGAATGCTATCCGGCATGGCTTTCTATATTGAAAAAAAAATACGCAAGCAACATAAAGGATTTACATTTTATAACATTATAATCAAAATCATTAAAACATTTAAAAACACAATGTTTCATATTTTTATAATGAAAACTGAGGGGAAAAAATTCATCTCTATTGTTATATTTACCTAAGATATGTGTTCAAATTACATACCTCAAGTAGGAGGATTTTTATGAGTACTTTATAAATGCTGTGTCTTAAAAGCAAACGTTGAAATTACATTTCTAGTATCCGTGTATGTCTAGCACGGCCTCACTTGCCTTTGGACATTACTCTATTGCACTGTAGGCTTGTGAAGGCAAAGGATTTTATCTGATCTTTACCATGTTCATTGGGAATCCAATTCTCCCTTTGTGCCCAATAGATGATTAAGAGCATTCGTTGTCAGAAATCCTTTCCCTGTCTAAAATATCAGAAGCAAGTAGTGGTGCTTATAGAAGTGCCCCCTCCCCGCCTCCAGTAGCCCATTGCCTACTGGGAAAAACAAAATTCTCCCACAATTCTTGATTCCGCTTTTCAAAGCTCTCCTACTAGGCACCCTACACCCTAAATTTCTTTGTTTCCATGCGTTCCATCCCCATGAGACCCCATCTCCTCCCCTAATCACATCACAGGCCAGTGTGCTTTCTTCCAAGGAGGCTGCTTTCATTCCACATGTACCAGACACTGTAGCCAATCATGATGCCTGGATTCTCAAGGCTTTTGGATAAAGATACAGATGTGGGATCCCCAAAAGATTGGAAAAAGGTTTCTTATCTTGAAGTAGTAAGATATAAGTGGCAGTTGACAATGACCTAGTCCTGCAGTTTGATTTGGAAGCCACCTGACTGAAAGAGCATCAGGAGTTAATATGGAATGATGCAAAACCTGTATACACAAATAAGAGAAGTAGTTTTTTTGTTTCCTGGCTGGGCATAAAGAAGGTAGAGGGTTTGACGGGAGGGAAGAGAAATAGTTGAATAAATTAAGGTGAGTACATACCTCAGTGTCTGAGGAAAGGAGAGTGCACCAAGTACCAGGCAATGCAGTAAAAAAAATTTACTGTCCATAAAAATAGATATCATTGTTTCCCTCGATTTAAAAGAGAAGCTCTGAAACTGGACAAGACCCTTGAGAATCTGGTACGTTAGTGCCTTCAAGGCAATGAATAAAAGTGTCCAGAGGCTCTTTCCTCTATGCACAAGTACATGAAGATGTAACGGTTGCATGATCACATCCCACTCTCTCACAAAAGAAAAGAATCAGGGTTCTCCTTTAGGTAGGGTTTGTGTTTTCCTCAATATACATTTAGATTTTTATCTTTAGGAACCAATTGGCTAAAACTAAATGATGTGTGCCCCAATCACATGGAAAAGAGGATTCTAAAGGACCAGGACCCACACCAATTAGGATGGCAGAAAGAAAAGAAAGGAAGGAAGGAAAGGAGGGAGGAAGGGAGACTAGTGTTGTGAGGCTGTGTAAAAATTAGAACCCTTGTGTTTTGTTGATGTGAGCATAAAATGGTGCAGCTGCTGTGGAAAACAGTATGGCAGCTCCTCAAAAATTAAATGTAGAATTACGATATGATCTACCAATGCTACTTCCAGGTGTATGCTCAAAAGAATTAAAAGCAGGATGTTCAAGAGATATTTACACACCCATGTTTATAGCAGTATTATTCACAATAGCCCAAAGGTGGGAGCAACCCAAATGTCCATCAACAGCTGAATGGATAAACAAAATGTGGTACATCCATACAATGGAGATTATCCTTTAAAAGGAAGGAAATTCTGACACATACGACAACATGCATGAACCTTTAAGACATTATTCTAAGTGACATAAGCCAGTCACAAAAAGACAAATACCATATGATTCCACTTTTATGAGGTACATAGAGTAGTTAGATTTATAGAAATGGAAAGTAGGATGGGGGTTTCCAGGGGCTGGGTAGGGGCATGGCGAGTTAGTGTTTAATGGGCACTGAGTTCAGTTTGGGAAGATGAAATACTTCTGGAGATAGATGGTGGTGATTGTCACTCAGCAATTTGAATGTGCAAATGTGAATGCCACTGAATAGCACACTTAAAAATGGGTAAAAAATGTAAATTTTGTGTTATGTATATATAACCACAATTATAAAAAGGACCAGTGCCACTACTCACTGGAATCCCCTGATTTAAAATAATCAATAAATCCAATATGAAATATTCATGTTCACACCAATAAAAATAAGCCTAAAATGATAAGCTTTATTTAATATTTTTGCTGCTTTTTCTTATTTAACATTCTCTCTTCTGTTGTGTTCATCCTTGCCTAGATCCTGCAGTGTTAAGGCTTCTAGTCTTGTTCTTGACTCTAAAAAAAGTTATCTCTAGAAGTTCACGGGGGTTGGTTTCTAATAAGTCCTCTCTTATGTTTGAGACATTTTCCTCTATTCTTAATTTACTACAAATTCCTAGTAAGCATGAATAAATTATTCTATTAAGTTCATGAATCAAAATTCTTTTTTTCTCTTTGAGGATATCAGTATTCATTGGTTTCACATAATTTTGTTTTTTGATTACAAAGATTTTTAGGATATTCATGTGACCCAGTTTCCTCACATTTAAAATAAGCTCTAAGTTTAATAATATGAAAGTGCTTTCAATTAGTCTCAGCAGGTTAAATGTCCTCATCTGTGTCATAGAATTTTTAATGAGCCCTAAGAATTTTGTCACAAACATGTTTTTCTTTCTTTCTTTTTTTTCCTTCATTCTTGTTCCTATGTCTGGTAGGGATTGCCTGTTATAACCTTATATGTATGGGGAAAAGATGGTAAACCTTTTGGGAAGGTTATAACCTGATAACCTTAGTTTTCCTAGCATTAATTCACAAATGATTTAGAGTTCTCTTGCCCAAGACCTTGTTCTATCATTCTAAGTTCTATTGCCCGACCCAACCTTCTGGAAAGGAGTGAATTGGCACTGATGACCCTATGCATTTGGTTTTAAAGTGTTTAAAAGTGATATTGTTGTAACTAGTTTGTTCTTTTTTCTCAGTTTTACTTAATTGACATCAATTATTTCAGTCTTAAGTGGTGTCAATTCAAATTAAGATTTACATATTCTTTACATAAAATATCCTTTTCATAATTGAACTGGCAATACTAGCAATAATTAAATTCATTGTCATTAGAATGTTTGCTGCATAAATAATTTCCATATTTTCTATCTCTGATTTTGGCAAAGATCAAATTAAAGGTACTATCTGAGAGAACTTCATAGCTCTCCTCCTAAACAAGCAGGGCTTTGAGGAGCACCACGGTGCCTACTTACACGCCTGAAATTTGTTGCCTAATCATTTGACCCTGAGTCCGGCTTTTTTTACATCAATCACTCACTCAACAACTCCTTTTTTCTCGAAAGATTTTTTTTACGTGTTCACAAACTCCTAGTTGTGAAACATGAGTCAGTGTGGAGAGCTGTCATTACAGAGTACGTTTTTCAATAGGAAGAGATGTTGCATTTTTCACATTTCTCTCTCCACATATCTTTATGGTTTATTTAAAAAAAAAAAAAAAAAGCTAGAATGGGATGAGTCTTTTACTCTCAAAAATACCATAATAGAGCCTGGTTCAGTCAAAAAAGATTTCATTTCACTTATTTTAAATTACATACATTACAGTTCTATGCTTTTTCTATGCTACTTTAATCTGCATATACTATTTCTATAATTAAAAATAAAAAGTTATGTCACTAGATATATCCTATTCCTCTTCAAACCCAGATTGAATGCCTGTAGATCCAGCCTACATGCATGGGTTCTTGGGTTTATTGGTTAATATAAAAATCACAACTCCACACAGGTATTTCCAATTCTACTGTTTCAACCAAGGTCTAGTCAATTTCTAATTTCCTATTGGATATTTATTTGAAATGTTTACAATCTTTTCCCCGTACATGCCCCAAACTGTACTTCTCCAAATCAGGAAGTCTGTCCCTGTCAGTGGTACAACCATGAAGGCTGGCCTTCAAATATGGGGCCATCCTTGATTCATTCCTCATCTCTAATACTCACGTTATTCTATCATCAACCCTGTGTTGACTGTCCACTGAGGGCCGGGCTCTTTTTGTCTCTGACATTTCTAAAACATTTCCTTTTCTCACTTCCACTGTTATTCTACTTCAGGTTCCCATCATCCATCACCTGATAACTTCAACCATTGCATTTTCTTCACCCTCCTGCCCCCACTCCCCCCCACACCCCAGCAGACATCAAGCCCACAGCTATCTAAGCAATATCTCAAAAAGGTCTCCTTCATTAAGTCACGCTACCATCCAGAAGCACTCAGTGGTTTATGTTCTGCTGCCTCAAATCTAAGCTCATTTACTTAATCAGTAGACATTAAACATCTGGTATAGCCATCAAGACTTTTCACAACCTGGCCTCCTGTCCTTGCAACCTGCTTCTCATCACCACCCATCCCATAATATGGGCCCAAACGACCATGCTGGAATCCCTGCCTCCACACCTTCTCCTGTGCTCTTTCTCCATCTCTAACCCTCTCCATTCTGCTTTCCCTCAAACCAAATTATTTCTATCTCTAAAAATGTTCCTGATGATTCCAAACTTCATTGACATATCATAGTCCCCTGAACAAGACTTAGTCAGTTCAATCCAATTTCATATTTACTGTTTACTATTGAGAGCAATTTCTCACCAACCAATTTATCAGTTCCTTCAGATGAAAGTCCATGACTTACATTCTTCTGTAACTCCTTTGGGGGCCACCAGAGTGCTTTGCATGCAGAAGGAACATATTGGTTGATTAATTACTTAGCTCCCTACCATCTCCCCTACTGTATGCACTGTGAAACTACTTAGAGAGCTTTATTCATAACTATATCTACTTTAGATACTTCAAGAAAAGCAGGGGCAAACAAATAAGGTTAACGATTACTGAATAACGACTGACAGCAGGAGAGAGAATGTAGCTGGACAGCTCTTACAGAAAGTCGTTTGGCAAGAGACAGGCCATACTTCTAGATAGTTTGACACTCTCCCAAGATAAGGCACACTCTGGTAGACATTCATGTCTGGTATGAAAATACATTTTTGGATTTTTGAACTAGGGTACTTTTAATTATTTGCCCATTCGAGATCAGAAGTATCCATAAATGTTCAAATTGATAGGGTAGGTGGGATTGTTTTAAATGTTCCCATAATTGGGATCTTGGCGTCAGCTCCCTGGATGATTTACATGTGCAGACCCTGTCAATATATTTCTGGAGAGTATGGTAAAAAAAAATGCAGGAATAAAAATTAGAAATTGCATTTCCTTCTTGGCTTAAACCAGGGGAGACTTGAAGGGTGGGAGTTGCCTTCGCCTTTGGCCATGAGACAATTGTATCAGAGTGTTCTGTTTTGTTCTGGCTGGATAGTGTCTACTTATCAAAAGCAGGAAATTGCATTTTAACTTGGATCTGTAGGATGCCGGGAGGGGCTGATCTGGTTAGGAGTGTGGAGGTGGGAGGAGGACTGGAGCAAAGAACAGTCAGTACTAAACCATCACAGAGCCTGCGGTCATCAAGAGATTGGCAGGAATAGAAACTGCATTAAAAAAAAAAAAAAAAGACATGGGTTGGAGGTGTGAGCAAGCTTGTCTTCTCCAGATGTGAAAAAATTGCGGAGTTATTTTTCTGCTCTGGAGGGAACATTGCCCCCACTATAGAGTTGCAGCATCCTTACCAGCTACATAATATGAGTGCTGATTCAGTTAAAGCCCTGAAGAGGAAATAAGCGCAAAGTTGTCTGATGCAAGATTACAGGCATCATTGATATTGAGATAGGAATATCTACATGCCATGAAAGAGCTAGGGGTGGGGGGGACATGAAGGGAAAGCATAGTTTGTGAGCAGTCTTTTGTTTGTGTTCAGTTTATAATGAATGTGGTAAGAGATCTGAGGGCTAATTTTAGCTAATGAAAAGACAATGAGAGCTATTAAGGAATTTTAATATACAGGAATATGAAAGCAAAATCACATTTATTCACTCTTCTGTAAACAAAAGCAAATAAATACTAATTGGACATTTAGCAATTAAAATTTGATCTAATAGCATGCATAGAACTAGTTGATTCTTACCTTTTAAGTAGGTGTTCGGAAAACATGGGATTCATCCATTTTCCAAGTAAAAGATGTGTGTGTGTGTGTGTGTGTGTGTGTAAATGAAAAAGGTAAAGACGAACTTCAAATATTAAACATGTGGCACATACACACAACACACACACACACACACACACAGAAATGTGGAATCTGTTAGAAAGCAAAACTACATGAGAGAATATTACTAAAATTACAACTAAAAGTCTAGGCTGTAAGTTTTTCTTCTTAGACTTTTCATTCTTTCATATTCCTGTAACTCAGGCCACATTATAATTATTATTTTGACATTGTATGTTAATCTAAATAATAAA
The DNA here is from genome assembly GCF_020740605.2 of Lemur catta. Lineage (NCBI taxonomy): Eukaryota > Metazoa > Chordata > Mammalia > Primates > Lemuridae > Lemur > Lemur catta. The sequence continues at coordinate 77,614,221 of NC_059131.1, forward strand.
TTAAATGCACAAAAACACTGTTATATTTTCCTAAATCTTGGTTGCTTTTCTTCTGCTTGCCCTATTATAACAGTCTTTCAATAAGGAAACCACCAGAGTTGATTTTTTTTTAATTTTGCTGTAAATGATATTCCATCTTCAGTAATAACATTAAAGAATTCTAAATTGGAAAATAAACTAATTCAACTAAAGGTTTATCTTCATTTGAAAAAGTTCTATATTTGAGAATGGTGTACACTGCCTTAGAACCAGATATCTGCTAGATAGACTTCTCATAGTATATTTAATATAAAAATATAGGTAGAGGACATTTTGAAGGTAGAACCAGAGAGAGAGAAAGAGAGAGACCTTCCTAGGATTGAAAGTAGTTTTAGTGTCATTTTTTTTAAATGTTAATGACTGTAAATCTATTCCATTAAAATGTTAAAGGTGTAGGACTCCATTTTTGTATTGTAATATTTATAGCAAGTAAAACTAAGATTAACTGTTTGCGTTTTTAAAAGTGCTTTTCACTGGAAGTGCCCAGGCTTTATTTATTTATTTTTACTTACTTACATCCCAAACAGCCCTGGTTAAAATATAGTTAATGTACCAACTGCAATTAGCCAACTGTCAAAGGCTCAACTCCCAACGTCGATAAGCTTCATTTAACTAATTTGAGAAGTGGAAGTTTGAATTTTTTTTTTTCCAGGAAGGTAGCTTGTTTCCTTATTTCCTGTCAAGAAAGCCAAGTCCTGTGACCTATGGTTAAAAGGGCTCTTTGTAATTAAGACAGGGAGTCTCCAAGTGAACAGTTCTCACAGTAGGAGGGAAAAAATTTAAAAAAAAAAAAAAAAAAAAAGGAAGAAGCATGACACTGCTTAACGAAGTAATCGGAGCACAGCCAATGCTGGCCCGCACCCGCCAGGCCATCTCCACTGTCATTGGCTCTGTGTCCATTTTATGGAGCGCGCAGTCTATTAAGACCTTGGCTAGTGGGCCTATGGCAGGATAGTGCTTGCCTCACAGAGCCTGCGCCTAGACGACCAGAAACCGATCAACCGTGTTATATCAATAACATTCTCACACCAGGTTGTGTAAATTGATCTTTTACAATTTCTCTCGGTGACAGTCTCTGTAACCAACAAGATAAATCATTCCTCCTGTGGCTTTTTTATTGATTGCTGAGAACTGTATAAAAATTACACTGCTCAAGCTGTGAAGTGAACATCCTCATAAAAGAAGACTTTTTATTTACAATCAAAATATGGTTGGGCCCAGATCAAGTGCAGATATACTAGCTCAGAACTGCAAGAACAGTGAAATTTAACAGACTCAGAGAAAACCAAAAATCAGAAAGAAATGCCCCCCCCACCACCAAAAACCAGCCATCACAAACTTCAAGAATATACCTAATGTACCTCAAATTAAGATCACTATTTTTTAAGAAAAATAAAAGCTTTACACATTTGATTTTAAGATTAATATTTAATAGAAAGCTATCTGCTAAAAACAAGACACAAAAACTGCCACAACCAAACTAATCTTGGCAATGGATTTTATAAACTAATACAAATTGCCTTATGAGTACATCCCCAGTTCGTGTTTCAATATTAAACACAAGAATCTAAAGCCCTTTCTACCTTGCTAATAAAGCTTTGGACAAAATCATAGGACAACACACACCCCAGAGCTGAGACTTGGTCTTTTTTAAGAAGCATAATTCATATTATTTTGTGATCATAAAAGTATCTTTAGTTCTGGGTTAAGAATAATTCAAAAATGTGAAATACCTAGAATTTTTTACACGTAGTTGAAATATAGACAATTGATACCTTTGAATATATATTTTATACAAATAGTATCTTGGAATATAAACATTTTTTTTCAATTCTAGCTTTATAGTCTACTCAAGGAACAAATATTTACAACTCAAAAACATTATCTTAAGAAGAGTTTTAAAGTGAAAAGTCTATGCATATTAGCCCTTAAACTTCTTGAAGTAAGTTTTCCTTTCAGTGCACAATTTTGAATCACCTGCTAGTAACTGTGGTTGCTCCCTGAGACAGAGACACAGCCTTAGCTCCAGAATCTACTTTTTGAGAATTGCAAAAGAAAAATGTTAAATATTTGTGTGTCATCTCATAAGAGGAGTTAATGATGTTTATAAAATAAAGGGAATTACCCTTAGTTATTGGCGCCTAAAATCACTTTCCATGCACTCCCTGTAGGCGGGTATTGTGTTTCAACTCAAAAAGCATTTCACAGACCTAAGAATCTGAGCTTAGCTTTTTGTATACATCCAAGAGTGAGGACAGAGATAGTTCTCTTTGTCCCTTCCCCTTGAGACTTTGCCCGGTGTCTCTGAAGCCGCATTTGTAGAGAAGGCCCTTTCAAAGCAACAGGCCGGAGGAGGAGGGGGAGAGAGAAGGGTTGTTTGGGAACAGTGCCCTCACTTTGCTGGCCAGGAAGAAAAGTGAGAGTGTGAAAGTGTGGTGTTAAGGCCCCATCACCTCTCTGGGAGGCATTTTCACTAAGAACCGCAGCTACACGCACATTGGGGCGAACAGCATGAAACAACAGAAGATCCACTGGCTCTGGAAGCGAGGCTGGAAAGGGATTGCTACGCACGCTGATGGTTTCTTCTCGTAAAAGAAACATTTGCTAGTGCTGCTCGCCCCAGCCCTGGGTCCCAGCTCCGCCCGGCTTCCTCCTGCGTTTCTCCACGTGGCCACAGCCCCAGCTCCTGGCCGGGCAGAGTTCAGCCCCCTGTTTACATCTGGGCAATTCTCGCCCCTGTGCACAGAGCCCTTTTGTGCCCGGTTCGCCGCCTGTCTGGTGCTTTGTAACTCTTGATTTAGCTCTTGGCAATGCTTTGGGGGTACTTTCTCCAGCGTATTTCCTATGGGTCTTGACAGCAACCACCAAAACCCCAGTAAAAATTGCTACAGGCGGTGAAGGGTTTGGGGTTTGGGATTTTGGGGTTTAGTGTTTGGTCTTCTCCCCCCTCCTCGCGTGGGAATGCGAAGTCCCTCGCGCCCTCCTCGAAGGCACATCCTCTCCATTTCTCCTCGCCTGCGATTGTGACAAGTCTGCGGCCGCACATTGTCCGCGATTGTGGGAAAGGGCCGCGAGCCTTTCCGCCGCTCCCGGCCGCCCTAATGAGGGAACAATCGGGCTACACGGAGCTGGCGGCGGGGTCAGGCGCGGCGCCCCGCACAATGGGCGCGGCGCCCGAGCCCCTGACAGCGCCATAAATTGGCCGTGCAAAGCCGAGCGCTTGGTGGTCCCCCCTGGAGAAAAGAGCCGCCGCCGAGAGCGCGAAAAGGCGAGTCGGGGAGCCAGCCAGGGAGCGAGTGGCGTGTTTTCCAGATCACCTTGCTGGAACTTAGCGTGGCAGAGGTCAGACAAGAGGGACAATAGCAGGGTCCGAGGGGGAGCTCCAGGAGGGAAGCTGAGCCCGGCCCCCAGGTCGAGCAGAATGAATGGGGCGGGAGCTGAAGTCGGGGAGCCGAGGGGGCCCCAGAGTCAGAAGGTCGCCGGGTCCCGCTGCAGCCGCCGGGAGCCCAGGCTGGGGCCCCCACCCCTACCCGGGGGAGAAAGGAAAGGCCCCAGCTTGAGGAAGAGACTTCTGCTGCTCAGTCAGCCTTTTTCTCTCTCCTTATTTTTCTTTCTTTATCTTTTTTTTTTTTCTTTTTTAATATATTTTAGTACAGATCTTGTCAGACGGGGACAAGATGAGAAAATCACTAGATGTGGGTGTTTTTTCTCAGGGAAGACATACATATAATGCAAAGTACCTTTTGAAGTGTTTTTATTTTAAACCAGAACAGTTTTCTAAGGGGAAAAAATGATTTTTTTTTCAATTTCAGAGAAATAAATGACATAAGGTTGCTCTTTCTGGTTTTTATTTAGCGTCAATATGCTTTTTTCCCTTCAGATAGAGAAAAAGAGGAGGGCCAAGGGGTGGACAGAGGGGGATGGTTATGAGAAGGTTTTAAGTGAGGTTTTAACTAGAAAGATTGTATTTAAAAAAAAGTTTGCCAAAATAACATCAATAAAGGTAGTCAGATATCTGGTTTTAATACGATGGTTCAGGAGTTTTGGTCTGTTGCAGGCTTGGGGCTGCCAAACTCCCTGGCCAATCATGTTCTCCCCAAACTCATGGATTTCAATTCAATGAGCCCAAAGAGGTGATTGTTGGACATGGTAACTATTTACCTCTGAAATTGTGTTTGCACATGCTGAGGTCGGAAGAGTTTCTCTCTTTTTCTTACCTCTTTTGGAGGTCAGAATATGGCCATTCAAAGGGCAAAGAGTGAGTGGAGCATAGGACAGGTGATGAAGGTATGGCTTATTTACTGTCACTCTAAGCCAGAGACCCAGCCCCGTATTCAGCACCTGACGTCTCCCTACCCTGTATCTTCTTCTGAAGCCAGTGTTTGCAAGACTAACCCTTCTGGTCTCCCCTGTGGCTGGACAGCTTAGTTTCCACTTGCAGCAGGGTACAGGAGTTAAGGTGGCTGACCCATCCCTAGCCTCAGTGACAAGAAGTGGGCAGAGGGGAAACAGACCAATGACGTTATTTGTTCTACTTGGCATCTCTCAGGCCTCTTCCTTTGTTGGGTAGAGAGGGAGTGACCATAAAAAAATGGGGTTTATGTGTAGGGAAGGTGGGGCAACAGATAACTCAAAGGGGTGCCTAGATATGCGGAGAGGGTGATGGCAAGAGAAGAAAAGTTATGCTTTCATGTAAAAGGCATGAAGCACTTGACTTAGGGGTAAGCTGAAGGACCTTGTGTGTGTTTGGTTGATTTTCCTTTTTCATTATTCTCTAAAGTGTGAAGCCTAAAGTTCCCTTAAAAAGGGTGAGTTCTTCTAGTCTCTAATTTTTACTGGGGTAGGAAGAGCACTGTGGAATAAGGAGAAAGAAAACGCAGGTATGAGTAGCGTCTCCAGGAAGCAATGTGACCTAATTCTCTTTATACAGAACCACAGAATTGGATAAATACATATTTAAGTGTTACTCCTGAAAACTTGGAAAGGAAAACTTACTTGTAAGGTAAGTCAGATTGAGTTCCCCTCTTAATCTGATTACCTTCTAATACATGACTTGCTTCCTGAGGGTGGGTAATAATTGATAACTTCTTGGGGCAGAGGGTTACTAAAAAACCATTTGGAGGCAAAGAGAACATGGTATATGTTCTAAATTAGGGCCCTAAATTAAGTTGAACAACAATTTTGTTCATATCTTTTAGGTTCTTTCTAGAGATCCCTATTAAAATCACATTTTCTCTCATAATTTATATAGAAAGAGAAAACAAAAGCATCTTTCCAACTGTTGGAAAACTATCCACAAACTGTATTCAAAATAGAACAAACACAAAATTTCTTTAAAATGGAATGGTGGGATGGGAAAAGTAGAAGATAGTAATTTCTAAGTTGTAGCCTGTTATTCTTTATGAACATAATATTGATTTTTCAGAAACATACACAAATGCAGAATTCCCTGACTACCCCTAAATCTTATGTTGAAAACAATACTAGTCTACACTTTCAGAGGACATTGCAAAGGGGAATTTTTTCTGTTCTCTGACGACTTGAAGCTGGAAAATCCTTTTCCACTAATAACCTGTTATTTCAACAGTTTAATAGTATTGCTATTATATTACCTGGAGTGGTTAAAAAAAAATCATAGTGCCAAAATAAACTTGGAGGATAACTTGGAATTAATACCGCTACAGACTTTCCATTGTGTAATATTTAGTCACTCTGAACAATTAAAAAGACTTTGAAATCACAGCACTTATTTGTGATACTTTTAATATATCTTCTATACCTCCTATTATTTAAACATAAGTAAGTGTAGAAAAGTACACGGTTTCCCTTTTCACTTGAGTGCATTTCCCATCCCCTAAGGGAAAAGACTAGATACACTTCTGGATTCTTCAATGATTCCATTCACTTGTTCCATGTGAAAAGCTTGAATGATTTCTCTGCTTCCCACCTATTTCCAAGTTGTTGGAATAATACGTTTTAAAAGAGAAGGAAAAAATAGAATAAAAGATATTATTGCAACCTTGTATTATAAGCATGTCACATGTTCTCAAGGAATTGTTTGTGCAGTGAAGGAATAAGAAAACGTGACGTGTGGAAGAATGAACACACAGCCAAGAGGCCCTGTTGCTGAGTGTGCTAAACAATAGAGAACCTCTATGGATTCTCGCCTGCAGTCCTGGCTCCGCCATTAATTCACTGTATGCCTTTGGGTAAGTCACTTAACCTTTCTGGGTCTCAGTTTCCCCATGGGCAAAATGTTGGTTATTATAATAACCCTCTTACCAGTATCTTGCAAAGAACAATGATTACAAATGAATGCAAATCATCTTGTGTGCGTTAAGAATGACATACAAGTGCTAAGGAATAGCATAAGCTTGTAGTTCACAGTACACTTTTCCAGAAACAACAGGCGATGTCACAAGCATGGAATGATAACAAGAATTAGGGACCACCAAGCAAATTGGAACCAAGAGAATCCTTCAGAAAGAATTCACGATGAGTCACTAGACCAAAATGGTGAAGTGGGAAAGGAGACTTCACTCTCATTTTTAATTCAAATTATTGTCCAAAGTGATTTGGTATAATGAACCATAAGATATACTTAGTATGAATTAGCCTAAAATTGTTGCAGAAATATTGGATGAGTATTATATATGTTTTCCAAGTGGAAGCCAGGTACACAACTTAGAGAAGGTATTTTATGTAAAAAAAAATATAGAATGTCTTTTTTAGAATTTATAATGCATGTCTTGTTCTGTGATCAAGGAAGCTTTCACATGTAGTTTTTTAAGAGGTTGAGAGAACACATAATGATTAACTAAAAATGTTCAGTAATGCTTTACTTTAGTTTGGACCTAAGCTGACCAAAGTCTTTATTTTTACTGTATTTTTTAATGAAGTTGTGGAATATTTGACATGCAATCACCTATGCTTTTTCATCCATATTTACTTCTGAAGAAACAAAAGTTTCAGATTTAAAGACAAGTTATATTTCAAAGTGCTCTTAAAGTCATATGAAGTCATATATTCTTTTTTATTAAATCCCAAAAATGAAAAAATGATAAATTAAGAGCATATAGTATTTATGATGGCAAAAGTTAAATAGACTACATACAAACAAAATTATTACAAATCAATAAACAAAGAGAAACTCAGTAGAAAAAAATGGCAGTTGGCATGAACAAGAAATTAACAAAATAATAAATATAATTTCCCAATTCACATGTGAAAAAGTATTTAATCTCAACAGTAAACTAACATTAAAATACCCTGTGCCATGCATTGAGTTCTATATTGAACATTGATACTTTCTGAAGAAATAACCAGAAGTAACTATCACACACTATAAAAAGTGCTGTACCTTTATCCCAGTCCCTTCACTTCTGGGAATTTGAGGTAAAAAAAAATCATCCTTATCATTGCACCCTAAGATTTAACTATAAGGAGTATTATTACAGCATTGCTTGTTAAACTGTATAAATGGGAACAATTCTAAATGCGCAACAATGGGACAATTGGTTAAATAAGCTACAGTATGTGCATAAAATGACATGTTATATAGCTAATGGAAAAGATGCTGTGGTGTAGAGGAATGCATAGTAAATAGAAGGATATTTAAAATGTGCTAGATGCAAAAGTAGGTGAGAAACAACAGTGTATAGTCTCATTTTGAAGAAAGAAAGAAGTATCAGGCAGGATAAGGTAGCTTATGCGGCAATATAACAAAAACTCAAAACTCTTAGTGGCTTCTAACAACAAAAATTTAGTGTTCACTCATATTCCAGGTCCCTCTTGACAGCAGGGAGCTCTCCTCGGCACCTCCTCACGATGTGACCCAGAGGTGAAATGGCCACCACCTCAAACATGGCTGCTCACCGCAGCAGAGGCAAAAAGAGCTCTAGAGCAGGACTCTCCCACCTAATAGCCACAGGCCACCTGTGGCTATTGAGTACTTTAAATGGGGCTAGAATGAATTGAGATTGCTGTAAGTGCCAAGTACACATCTGATTTCAAAGACGGTCTAAATAATGACAGCAATAATAAAGGATTGTAAAATATCTTAATAATTTTATATTGATTTCATACTGAAATGATATTTTGAATATCTTAAAGAAGATAAATTGTTAAAATTAATTTTACCTGTTTCTTACTTTCTTCAATGTGCTACTAGAAAATTTAAAGTTATATACCTGGCTTACATTTGTGGGAGCCACAGTGTTCATGAGTGTCCTACACTAACAATTGAATGCTGCACCTCATTGGCTAGAATCAGTCACATGACCACACCCAATCACATGAACACCAGAAGATGCAATCCCACCATGCACCTGGAAGGCAGCCAACTGGAAATTGTTGTGGAGCAGTCCTAATAAGTGCCACAGAAAGAGAACGGGTCCAGGGAGGACAAATTTTGGAGAGTATGTTTAAGATCATCTGCATTAAATGTAGATTTCTTCATGTTGGATATTAATAATTTACTTGGGAAGTCCTTGGGAGTACCTCCAAGATCTAAGCAGTCAACCTCTAGAGCAACTAAAATGGAATTGTGAAACTGCTGTATAACAGCTGATGGAGAAAGAAACGCCACATGTATTAAAATACAGTTGGCAGAGAAGTAAAAAGCAACAACTTGTACAACAAAACAAAACACACACCCACACTCATACACAAGGGCAGACATTTGCAGAGAGCACACTTTGATTTGCTATTGAGCTGCTGCTTATCTGGGCAACTCTATATAGTGTGCTCCAGGGTGAAAAGCAGCAGGGATTTATTGATTGATTGGTTGAGGGATATCATTCTTCTGAGGAAAGCTGAGGAGTGGACAATTATGTGAGTGTGCTCAGATACGTCCGTACATATTGAAAAACCTGGAATTATGCACTCCAAAAGCCTCATCATCATTATCACTGGATAATGGTATCCCAGGTGATCTTAATTTTTTTTTTTTTGGCTTATCTTTATTTTCAGATCATCTATCAGAAATGATGTTCAAAATTACTTGTCATGGCCTTTGGTCAGGTCTGAAAACAACACGTGTAACACTGATTTCAACTACAGAAAGACAAGATAACACAGTGTGTACTCTAGAGGCAGACTGCCTGGGTTTAAAATGTTAACAGCATAACCACTGACACGCTGCTTAACTTCTCTCCTCCTAGTTTAATCCACCTGTAAAATGGGGGGGAATATCCTGTCCTCCCTCATAGGGTTGTGTGTAAAAATCTAATGAGATTATAGGTGTGAAGAAGTGTGAACCCAGAGAAACCTTTCTGCAAATGTTATCTATTATTATTAAATTCCAACTCTTTCAGTTTTAAAATTTAAAATAGAAACTAAAACTAGCAGAGATATACTCCAGTCTCCAGCTAATGTTTGGAGAAGCATTAGTACTATTCCCTTCATCTTTGCTCATCCCTTCCCTTTAAAGAACTCTAACTGGGAAATGCATTTATTTCTCTCATATCTGCATAAGCCATTGATTTGTTGGGAGGAAAATACAAAACCTTTCACATTTCTGCTACTCCGTCTCCTGAATTAACACTCCACTTCTGAATTTAAGGCAGCAAAATACCATTCAGTGTTTTTAAGAGAGTAAAATATATAGAAATGAGAATAGCTTTGACAAGTTAACATAAATGTGAATGAGACTAGAGAAATAAAATTCTATATATGAGTGCTTTCATTTTAAATGGTTTTACCAACTTTCAAATGATTAGACAATTTTGTTTCATTCCCTTCAAATTTACAAATTAATATTTTTAAGACATGGAGTTAATAACCAGTTAAAAACTATAAAGATTTCCTCAATTGAAGTTCGGAGTTTTGCTATATAAAACTGACTTAGTGTTACAATAAAAATAGCAATATCATGCAATACTATATTTGTACTTCTCAGTTCAATTGCTTTTTATTTTCAAACAGTAGGCAACTAAGACATGCCTGAGTGAAGTTTCCTAGGAGCCAAATAATTAATCCAACATTTATCCAAAATGCTGAACCAACTTACATGATTCTTCAAATGAATATCACACCTTTGATGGGGATATACAAATTGGTTCAACCTGAGGCTTAAAAAGATGTGTCATAAAGTATTCTGATTAATCAAGAACACCTTGCAATTTGTTGCATTTGGAATGTAGCTACCTAACTTCCTGAATATTTTAACAAAATACCTGTAAAATTGCACAATCAAAACTGTACCTCTCCCAAGTGAAGCAAGAGAGATGGTACCAACACCAACAGAAGGTAAGAGAAGGATAAATCTCAAAAGAGTCTGTTTCTTTGCCCTCTGTATCCTCCAAATGAAACCAAGAATTGAAAGAGATTCTTCGTTCTAAATGCAATTAAAGTAAACAATTTTGACTCAATTAATTTACTATTTGGTGTAAAAAATTAGAATTTTTCTGGTCAAGTGTTGTAGTTCTTTGCCTTTTTTTATTTTTTCTTATGTGCGGTTTTATTTTAAAGTTCCATTGAGGCAATATACATATGCCAGCCAGAAAATGCAGATATTAAGGGATTTTATTCATAACAGGCTAAATTTGTCTCTTGTGAAAGATAAAAACACTTTAAAGTTGATGAGTCTATGATTTTAAGTAAAATCCTCATTCAAATGTGATTGCTTTATAGGTTTAACTCTGGTCAGAGTAATTTGTGTTCTTTCTATATATTACTCCAACTATAATAAAGCTGTTTATGCAAATGTGAAATTGTTGCTATTGCAGAATCTTTCTAACCATGTAAGGTTGTAATGTTAAACTCCCATTCAAGATCAAAATTCCACATATTTACAACCTGCAAACATCCAAAATTCACACTTCAACATCTGTGTGGCTGCCAACTTCTACTGCAATCTATAGCATGCTTTTTCAGAAGTGGAAGAAAATGAAAAAACCTTGAAGTAAGTACAATTCAATAATTATATTAAATATTTACCAAATATTTGCTATGGCATATATTTTATTAATTGATAGCACCTAGAAACTGCATTAGGAATGCAAAAGCCTTAAAAAGTTTGCAGAATTTTTATAGCAGACTGTGGTTCATGTATTTAAAGCCTGCCAAAAACATGCAACGTGCATAATTCTCAAACACAAGTCTTCAAGGTTTTTTCATCTATGATATGCAATTTCTCTAAATTCCTTTTATTATACAAACTTTGAAATTTGTCTGATAATGTGTTTTTTTGCACTCTTGATAAAACCTTTATCTTCCCATATTCTCATTGAAAAAGCCAAAAGTTTCTATCATATCTAGTATGCTAAATACCTCCAAAGTAATTAACTTAAAATGATTGCATTTGTATACTATTTTTCTCAGATCTTTTAAAGGCAGTTTAAAGGATGTTTCCTGTTTCTGCACCAAAGTATGTTAACCTAACCAAATTATGAATTATTAAAACTCAGACCATAGTATCCATGGGTAACGCAATTTCTTTTTGGACTGTTTTTATCACCTCTATTATTCCTTCCATTGTATTCTAGTCCCTCTGACTTTGGAGGTAAACAAGGAAGGCCATAGGTATTGCAGGGACAGTGAGTAAAATGATCGGCTGCTCCAACTCATAAGCCATTTGCTGACTTATGGAGCAGAAGGATTTACAAGTTACATAAGAAAAATGACTCTGTGCTACTCTACCCATATATCTGGTCACCCTTGAGTGTCTTAGTCTTTTCCAACGCTTATGCCATGCCTTCCTCAGTGACTATTATTCTCTACCCTGGAATTCTCTCTACTCTTTAGTTCCTTCTCTATGAGATTTAGATCAGGATACCCCCTTCATTTGGGCTTCCTTCGTTGTCTAACATCCTGTACTTATCACTGTATTTTCAATGACCAAATTATTTCCACTGTATAATATGTTGTAGTCTTACTTCTGCCAGTAAGACTCCCATGTTGCCCTTAATCATTTAGACATTCTGAACCTTAGTTTGCTCATTTGTAAAATATGAGCATATTATAATAATAAGTAACATTTCCTTGTTGTTTGGCCATTATTGCTTTTGTAAATTCCACTGTACCTTATTCACTCACATGAATACTTTTGTATAAATGACTAAATACATATGGAATATTCAGACAAGTAAGTTATATCACTGCATCCTACTGATGCCCAGTTTGTTATGTTATATTTTGATTTCTTCTGGTTGTATCTTCCAACAAAGTAACAATAAACACTGAGAAGTTGAGGCCCAAAAAGTAAAATGCATAGGAATAAATAGGAGGCTATGCCTTTAAGTTTGAAAATCAGTTCCAGAAGTAGAGCATTTATACGTTTGACAGGCATTTTCATTAAGTACCCACTGGGTCCAGGGTGGACTCTGATGACACAAAGATTAAAAAAAAAGTCCCATATTTAATAAGCTCATAGGCTCGCAGTATTGGCTGGGGGAAGGAGAGATAACGGACATTTAAACAAATAAATAGAGTATGCATTGCAATAAATACCATGATAGACTTGAGTACATATTCTATGAGAGTGCAAAGAAGGGAGAAATTAATTTTACTGGGGAGAGGGTGCAGGTTGGGGAAGCCTGAGTGGACTCTGAAAGGAAAAAGCTGCCAGGTATTTGGCTGGCAGTGATTGCTAGCATTGCTTCACCCAGCTTCTTGCTAAGATAATTATGAAGACAAAGAAGATAAGAATTCATACGATCACCAACTAATAAGTTACAGATAATAAGTTGCAGAGCTGAGCCACAGAGCCAGGGGCATCCTACTTTTAACCGCTAAACTATGCTGGCTCTCAGTCTAATAAATGATAGCAGTCTGTTCCAGCTAAGCTTATTACACAATTGAGACACTAGGAGAACTATTAAATTAAAAAAGCATTCTTTCTTCCATGAAATCTGTAAATAAAAAAATACAGTGAGTACTTTTATTGCCAAAAACTTGAGTAATGATTTACTGCATCTTTGGAGGAATGACCTAAACCATTTGGGATTTTTTTTTCTTTTAATTGGCAAAGACTACTAAGGCACCCAGCGGTAGCTGTTATCTGTCGTTAAGCTCCCTGTTTACATGTTCTTCCATGTAGAACCTGTGAATATGCCTCTGCCAGATGTTCCCCAAAATTAGTGCACACAGTATGTCTCTTATATTATATATGTATAGAAAAAAGATCCTAAGCAAGTACACTGAGATGCAGGGTGAAATTCTGGGAAATTTTTTTCCTTTGGATTTTTCTTTCAAGTATTCTACAAATAACATACATTTTGGTAATCAATCAAAGAAATAGCATATACAGTTAGGTTTCTTTATTCTATAGGACTATGATTTTGCTTTTTAAATACCTAGGGGAAAAAAGAAGCTAGCCAAAGTAGTGCATGGAACTATGGTGATTGTTGCTTTGCTGCATGATTGTTTAGATATTTTCTAAAATGAGCTTTTACTGTTCCTAAAATGGACTAAATATAATGTCATGACAGATTAAGAGCAAATGTCAATGACCAACAATAGATAAGCAAAAAGAGAGAGAAGCCCAAAAGGGCTTTGTTGGCAGAGGAGTAGAGGGCTGAGCAGCCCCTTGCATGGCGCTGGGGCCAGGCCTGGCCAGAGATGCAGAGGGCCCTTACACTCGAAGGGAAGAAAAGGGTGGGGTTGGCCTTAGCTGAAGGTATCTCCTAGAAAGGAATAGGGATGACCTTCCTGGAGAGAGAGAAGAAATGAGTGAAAGCACTCTGCTTAGAGGTACAGAGTGAGGAAGCTGAGAAAATGTGCACCCTGAGCCAGGAGATGTAGGCAGGGCAGGGTGAAAAGTTGAATGGTGCCACTGGTATAAATGAAAAAGTGGTGGCCGAGGAGAGGGGATGGGTTTAAAATTCAGGGCCAGGATGTGATGTGATGGAGCTGGCTGCACCTTGGGCCAGCCTGGCTGGTGAACGGACACAGACTTGTGGAGGGTCAGGATCTGGTTTCTAGTCCTAACGGAGCCACTAGCCAGCTGTGCAATTGTGGTCAACACCAGCCTCCCTGCCCTGCAGCCTCTTCAGAGCTAGAGCCAGGAGACTCACTCCAGGTCTGCTGTTCTTGCCCTCGTTCAAATTTGTCTAGTCATCCATTGAACAATTGTCATTGAATAAATCAGAATTTCCTCCCTACCTGCTCTTGAAGAGCTCACCTAACAGCTGTCTCTTACAAATAGTATGGATTGAATAAGACACGTGGCATTCCAGTATGTCAAGCGACAATCCATGTGCGTTCATGAACTCTGTCCCCATCCGAGATGACACACCCACAGTCTCCTCTATACGACCAGGCAGAATCCAATCATTTCAAGACATTCTCTGAGAAGGTTCATCTCCTCTCCCTTTTCAGTAAGACAGTCTCTGAATTTCATCTGAAAATTTATATATTTTTTTTAGTCAAAAAAATTGCTCACCCCATTTCTTTAAGTAAATTGCTTATTCTAAATTTACCCGAATTTTCAAAACAGCCTATAACTGAAAACTCCACTGTAGCCCGAGAGGAACTGGACTTCCTGAGGGTTTTGCCAGGAGCACTTGGCCTCAGACAGACCGGGAATTCCATAGTGCCCTTTATTACTAGGTTTCAGTGTTTCCATTTCAAGCCCTGGTAAATACAGGGCTAGGAGAGAAAAAAATTAATGGGAATATTTTCAAACCTTCGGAAAACTTAGGATTTGGTATTTGGCAGGAGGGCTAAGAGGGTGGTTAAAGAAAAAAGTGCAAACGCTCAAAACGTCCTTTAAGGTTGAGTTTGAGTCCAATTTACGCCGTTCTTTTTTCACACTGGAGCTAGCAAGGTTGCATTTTTTTTTCCTCCTCTAACAACTCTTCCCTTATTCTATGGAATGTTTAATTTGCCCTTTGAAAGAAAGTATGATTTGTTCCATTTTTCCATGTGCAATTTCTATGCTATTTACAGACTAAGATAAGAATCAAGAAGAATTCATGTGCCAAAAGCACAAATTCAAGACTGAGAGGGGAAATCAGAGTCCTAAGCCCCAACTTGGAATGACTTACTAGATGATTGTAGTGACAGAACCATCTCAGCGCCGGCTCTCATCTGACTCAGTGATACACTATGTGCTAACAGAGATGATTATCCCAAGCAGCTAGTGAATCAAAGCACAGTCTAAACCAAAATCAAAGAATGTGTCTGGCAGAGCATCACAACTGCTAGAGGATTTGCTGAACAAAGCTACCAAAAACTTTAAAAAACTGCAGTGTTAATCTAGTCACCCCTTACACCTAAATGATGACAGTGAGATATGAAAACACCAATTATTATGCTTTACAAGTCAGCATGCTCATCAGCAAAGGATCTAAGTTAAAATTAATCCCCATTGATGTAGCAGACAATATCTAACTGGGACCCTTTTTTAAAATAAAAATATGTAGACTGAACAAACTCAAACTTCTAACTAAAAACCAAGTGATAAACAAGTTAATTGAGTTACAAGGAAAACCAGTTAGATCTCATTTAAAACCACCATTTTACTAACCCAAACTCTTACTGAGCTCTATTT
This sequence comes from Lemur catta, assembly GCF_020740605.2. Classification (NCBI taxonomy): domain Eukaryota; kingdom Metazoa; phylum Chordata; class Mammalia; order Primates; family Lemuridae; genus Lemur; species Lemur catta. Next base: position 77,629,753 of record NC_059131.1, read on the forward strand.
ACATAAGCTCTGCCTTTTTCACTCTCAGTATGTCAGCTATGGGTTGTTTTGTGGACTCTCACCATCCTGAACAATTTGCTTTCTATTCCAGTCTGTTTTCAGCTGTCTGGCCCAGCACTAGTGTTTGCAGAACTCGCTGATACCGACCACCCCTCACACCACCCCCATCCACTTTTTACTCTGAGCATGCATGGCTCTAATCAGTTCTCCATAACACAGAGAGACTGCTTCTTGTTTTTTCAGACAAACATGTTAATTGCCATCACACTCACAGGCAGAATGAAGGACTTTCTTTTTACCCTGCTCAGTACACCCTCCTAGATGCAACGCAAACTACAGCCTCCATCTCAGAAACAAGGACAAGTCCTCTCCGCTCTGAACAGTACATATTCTTTCAAACAAAAAATCCCCATGGCTCAAGCACACACACAATCCACATACATATGCATATAAAGTGCACCATTACAATGATGGATACAAGTTATATTGACCTTACTAGTTACAGAGCAAGTGCTAAAAGGGACTCCAAAATATTAGTTCAGGCACCTGGAAGTGGTAAGATGGGCATCTTCTGACGGGGATAGCATTTCTGAAATCTGTTATCCCATTTAATCCTGATGCCAACTTCTTTTTCCACCACTGAGTTTTGGGAAGCAGTGCATTATGAACAAATAAAGATGTCCTTTTGGTCCCTCTTCACATGTCAAGCGTAAACCCTTACAGGTACCAGTAGTGAGTACCCAGAGTTGGTGCCAACCATGAAAGAGATTACAAGGAGGTCTCAGTGCAGAAGCAACCGCGGCTCACTTTCAGTTCCTGGGGACACACCGTCATCATCTGCGTTACAAGAAAGGCAAAACTGCTGGGCCACTATTGGGTGGCCAAGTACTCCGGATTAATTACCCCAAATAAACAGCCTTATTTTAATAAATATTTTTAAGCAAAAATAGTATTTGTCTATAAAACAATTGTTGAGAGCTGCATTTAACCTTTCATATTTATATCTCAAAGACTTTCAAGTTCTTTTCTGTACCCTGGGAGTAATCGCCTCAGGGAAATCAGCCCTAAAGGTTTATTCTAACATCAATCAAAAGGCACTCATATAGCCAAAATCGACCAATGAAAAGTGCTCGAAGGTCTCCTTGCACCTTATCCACCAATGGCCAAGGTGTGATGAAATAAACACTCTCTCACATATTGCTGCAGAGAACACAAAGTCGGGCAAACTTCCTGGAGAGCAGATTGACCACATGGATCAAGATTCTTACAAATGTTCTTATCCTTTGACCTAATAATTACATTTCTTGGAATTTATCCCAGGGAAATTATCAGAGAATCAAACAAAGAATTATGTACAAGGATGTTCATTGCAATGCTATTTATAATAGCAAAAAATTGCCACTGCCTAATTAAGCAACAATAGAGATTTAGTTAAGTAAATTATAGTAAATCCATAGAACAGAATGCTATTCAGCTATTAAAAACCATGTGTTCAAAGAATGCAATGGCTCAGGGAAATGCTGACAAGATAATGTTAAATTAAAAAAGCAGGCCACAACACATGAAATGCCACATGACCCTAGTTTTGTAAATACTTGCATGTGCATATGATATGTAATATGTGTATTTAAAAGTTGGAAGAAAGGAAAACTACATTGAGATTTACTAAGTGCAAGGAAATGTGCTAAAACTATTATATACATTATTTTATTCAGTCATCAAAATAATTCACAGGATGGATAATATTTTGATCCCTAGTTTAACAATGAGAAACCAGAGCAAAGAGAGATTAAGTTGCCTAAGAACACTCAGCTAATAAGTTGAGTAGCCAGTGTTTGATCCTACACAATCTACTTCCTACCTAACACTATCCACTATGTTGCTCTATACATTATTATTTTTTTCTCTCATGTTATTTTTGTACTTTTCCAAAGTTTTTAAATAAACACGTAACTTTTGAAACCAGATTTTTAAAAGGTTCTTAACAGTGTGCAAAATGACAGTAATTAGCATAATGATTGAAATTAAACTATCATATTCTCATTGAATTGAATGGGATATTTTTGATTTGTTAAAAGCAGAGCACAATTTTATTTTTTTTAACCTATTCATTATTTAGATTCCGAAAATGCTTCCACTTTACTTTTCATTTATTTTGTCACTTGTATGTTTAATGTGGCCTGTTGTGAAGCAGGAGGGAAGAACTGATGTGGGACTATATTGAAAGATAAATAAAAATACAGAAAAAGACTCCTAGGTGTCTTCAGTCTTCCTAACAGAAGGCAAGGTAAGCTGCTCAGAGTGAATTGGCAGAGGCGGAAGTTGAAATTAAGGAGTATAAAAGATCTGAAATAACTGCCGAGCCATGAGCCAATGAAAAGGAAAGGATGGAATATTATAGTTATTAGTAATGATAAAGGATAAATGAATGGGGAGACGGAGATAGGTGGATGCTGGAGAGTGAGACTGAAGATGGACAGTTTACGACAGTCACCGCAGGGTACCTGCTGGGCAGGGGGTGATGACAGTCAAGGAAAGTGTGCCACCTTCCACCCCACAGACAGCAGTCTGACTGTTAGATGCCCAGCGTCACAGAAGTGAGAAGAAGGAAGCTAGGGACTGACACTGCGAACACCCAGGCAGGGGAGGGAAAAATGTTTATCCTTAATTTCCTTTTGAAGAAGTGTTTTGAAAAAAGATAGCTTTTTTCAAAATGCTTGGATTTTTTGCCACATATCATATATAGACTTAGTTTTACCTTGCAAAGAAATTTTCAAGTCATTTTGATTTGACATGATATCACACAGAAATGCTGCATTCCTATAGAAATCTTCTTTCAATAATTCACATTGCTGATTCTGTTCTTCGTAAAATTTAACTCTTCTTACAGAGGTAAAATTTTGGCTAACACTTGTCCCTACAATAGCCATCACATTTCAGAATCATATGGCAAATCCACACTGAATACCTCATTATTCAACTTTAGCATGTTACAAAACTGACAATGCCATGTTGCATTTGTGTGGAATATAGTTAACAATACTTATAACTTGTTGCAAAGCATCACTTAAAATTGTAGATTTAGCACAAAAATTTTGCTGATGCAAGATACAATGAAAAGAAATGAGAGCATCTGGATCTGTTAATACTTTTTTTATCTGTGCAATAAACCCTTCATGTTTTCCTGTCATGGAAGGTGCACTGTCTGTACATACACTCGCCTAAATTTATCAAATTCAGTCCATCTTCACAACATTTATATTGAAAGGTGTTGAAGATATCTATTCCCCATGTTCTGTTTGAAATCCTGCTCAAAGTGAGTAACTCTTCATAGCAAAGAAAATATTGTTATGACAATATTTCATTGTTATGTTCAGTTGATTCATCAAAAGCAATTGAATAATATATACTTTCTTTTTGAAGTATTGCATGAAGTTGTTCTGTTAAGTTGAAGGCTAATTCATGCTGCCAATCAGTTATGATTCTCCTTGAAAGAGGCAGCTGTTTATGCCTTGAAATCTTATGGTGGTCCAAGCATCCTACAACTTCGACAATGCATTCTTTCACAATTTCTATGTCATCGAATGGCTTCCCTTTTTTCCCACATTTATAAGCTACTTTATAAATAGCTTCAGTTGCATTATTTCCGGGTTTCATTGCGGCTTGAAAGAATTGTCTTTGCTTTTGCTTTTGATCCTTTAATTTCTGCAATACAACCTTTTGTGCCGCTCCCTGTAATTTAAAATATTTATTGTCCTTATGAGTGTTATAACGCTGATGAGCATTGAATTTCTTTAATGTTGATATTGCAGTATAACAATGCAAGCAGATAATCTTATGTTTAGCAGAAGCAAGATAATATTGCAATTCCCAGTCCTCATTTAAAAATCCGTTTTCTTCCTTCAGAGTTTTCTTGGTCTTCTTTGACCAAGCTGTGCAACTATTCATAAATTCCACTTCAAACAGAAACACGGTGCACTGTTGTCAAAAGCTGATAACAGAGTGGCATACTTGACCCCCATAAACTCTCACCAACCAGCCTCATACAGTAGTGACACTAGTCAGGTGGGGGAAGTTACAACTAAATCATGAGTGTAGCAGCTGTCAATTTAGCCCTTATGGCTTACCGATGTTCTAAATGTGCTGGTTAATCTGGGAGAAATATTTCTTTTAAAATTTATTTTATTCTTTGGTATTTTAAAAATAAAAAATATAAAGACAAACAAAAATGTATTAATAAAAATAAAGGATTTTTTTCTGTAAAATTTGGCTTCAGTCAAAAGGCCTTACCTAAGGACCTAGAAAGTCACATATGGGTTAGGCAATGTGCAATCCCTTTTGTAAAGTTTAATGCTGAATGGCAGTATTATGTCAACAGGCCACCGGACAAGAAGGGAAAACTTAGGTAAATTCTGGGCTATTATATAGCCATTAAAATTATAGTGATTGAATTTTTAAGGATAAATACAAGGGATTTTATGCATAGTTTAGTAAAAAAGTATTCAGAACATTTATATCATGTTATGTTATATGTATTTCTTAAATTCATAGAAAAGAGATGAGCAGGAAACACAAATATCAGTAGCAGTTCTCCTCAAGGTAGGAGGCTGTCTTAGTCTGTCTGGGCTGCCATAACAGCACTGTAGACAGGGAGGCTTATAAACAACAGAAATTTGTTTCTCACCATTCTGGAGGCTGGAAGTCCAAGATCAAGTCAGCAGCAAATTTGGTATCTGGTGAGGGCCTCCTTCCTGGTTCATAAATGGAGCCTTCTGGGTATGTCCTCACATGGTGGGTTGGGCCTCTTACATACGGGCACCCACTGCTTTCATGAGACTCCCCCCCATGACCTAATTACCTCCCAAAGGCCCCACCTCCTAATACAATCACCTTGGGGGTTAGGATTCCAACATATGAATTTGGAGGGGACATGAACATTTAAAACATAAAAGAGGTTTACAAGGGATATTTTTCTACTTTATGCCTCTAAGTAGTTTCTGAATTTTCTCAGTAAATAAAATATTTGGAAAATCCTGTAACGGCTCTGGTTGAGATCATACCCGCCATGTTGGTCCACCACAATCACCACCCCCAACACCTATTCATATCTCTCACCACCCTTTTTCCCTCCCCACGGTACACACAGGCCTGCATACACATACACATGTGCACATAGATAATCCGTGCCTCGGTCACCATTCTACGATTGGCACTCTGTCATGCTACTTGTTTCTGATTCCCTGTCTTTGTGCCCTTGGTAATCTTTCCCTGACATCCAACCTCTGATCTCTAGTAACTGAATCCCAACCACATTTCAAGGCCCATCAGAAGTACACACTCCTCCCCTGAGCTTTCCTCCATCCTTCCATTGAGAATGATTTAACTACCTGTTCTGTAACTCTGCAGCACTTCAAATCTCTTTTTCATCCCACATTCTATCCTATGGAGTGATTTTTGTGCATATAGCATTCCTCCATGAAAATCTGACCTTCTCCATGACTGGAACTCTCATCTTTGTATCTCTGCATAGGCTCCCTTCCCTCAGTCCCTGGCACCTCGCATTTGCAATATAATAACCATACAACCAATATTTACTGAATTGATTTGAAAGTATCTCCCAGGGAACAATAAGAAGTGTGATTTCTTTCTTTCAGCTTGGCCCCTGGGCTCTTGAGTAAGGAACATGTGACCTCCACAGGAAAATGAATGGGAAATACAGTGTCTTTGCAGAAAGACAAAGCCCAATCACATAAAGAATTTGAAGGAAGAGATTTAAGAAAACAATGTGTTTCTGTTCTATAAACTGCCCACTGCAAGGCAGAGAGATTCTCAAAGACAGACCAGGGTCTGGGGAAGGGGCCAGGAGCAGGAATATGTCTCTTCACCTGAGGATAGCAGGGTAAGGAATGTGCATTCAAAGCTTCTTCACCATGGTATGACGCATGAAGAGGAAAGAAAATGAGTAAGAGGCAGAAGGAGAGAGGCATCTGTAGTGTTTTAGGAGACAACCTAGTCACTGAGAAGATGGAGAAGGAAATACTGTGGGCACAGGGCCCTAAGTTAACACATGCACGTGACAACAGCCCACTGAGAGCAGACCCCTGGGTGCAGAGTGAAATGTGTCATTGGATCCAGAATCCTCCTCTCCTAACCACTATCATTTTAATCAGAATTTCTGGAAAAGTATTTAAATTCAAATACTTAGTTTGACTTTCCCATAACCATTTCCTAATCTGGTTTCTTCACAATCAGATTTTAAGCAACCTGTAGACAATGAGTTTGCTAAGATTTTAAGTAGGAAAACTATATGAGCAAATTTTTTCACCTACTATTTAAGGCATACAGGGACTAGGTCCTAACAGCGGTATCTTTTGTTGCTCTACAGCTAGTACTGAGGAGTCTATTTAACCATACAAACATTTTCCTAGAAAGCTACAGTTTTAATATGGAATAATTCAACATATTCATTATTGCCTATTTACACTCATGTAAACCAATGCTCCCAGAGTAACCAAATTTTAAAATGTTAATATAAACTTTATGCCTCCTTTAATTGCAATAGACACATTCCTAAGTAACTTAATTCCAACAAGACCCCTTATCAATAAACAAAAAACACATTTTTGGCAGTTTCCCTACACAATACAAAGTGAGGAGAAAAGTATATGGTTTCCACAGCAAGGACCAGCAAGTTGCCTTGTACCCTCGTATTTTGGGGCCGAAGTTGTAGATGCAGACTCTGGCCAATCACATATTAGTTCTCAGAACATCTAGAAACTGAAAGAGGGTTTGAACTTGTCTACCTATGGGCTTGGGGGTCAGATGTGGAAAGGAACAAAGAAGACCAAACCACCAGGGTTATCTAAGTGCTGACCTCTCCAGAACTCATTTTCATCGTGTTAGGGGAGGAAGGTTCCAGACCGTTTTCATGAAGGCAAGTTTCAGAAGCAACAGTCTCCCCTCAGCCCAGCTGGGCCCCAGATAGCCTGCAGTGGAGCAGGCCTCGTCAGCGACTAAGTCGTCCCTGGGAATCACCAAGCTCGTACTGAGGTAGCTGGCATTAATTTGGATCACTTAAAAAATATGCAGTTTCAGAGGAGTTTGTTTTTATTAACTAGCTGGATAATTTGATGTGATGTGATTGTGTTCCTGCATAGAAAAACTGAGAGAAATTCTTGCTGTCAGCTGAAGAGACTGTTTGACTTTTTATTACAATGACTTTTCCATCTCAAAAGCTAAAAATCTTTCAAATGTACTTCTGTGTGTACATGTTCTAATTTAGGCTTTAGTTCACTACCTACCAGTTACCATAAAAATTGCTTTCCTCCTTCCCAACCTTGATAGAAGTGTCATTGAGCCCATCCTCACTCAAATGCCATTCACACTACTGACTTTATAGAGGACAGACATCTTGAAAAGTATAGGGCTCTGTTAATATTTAGTATTTTAGTCAGCATTTCTGGTATAGTATTTATACTGTAACAGGCAGTTTCATTCTCACAATACCAATGCAGTTTAAGTGTTTTGTCTTTGGTTTGGGGTTTTGTTTTGTTTTTGTTTCGCTTTGGGCATCAAAGCTACCACATTCCTTCCCTGCAGCCCAGAAAGTGCATATGAAAAATACCAGACAGGTGTTGGCCACTTGGAGATTTGTGTGCTTCAACATGCACTTGACTTATGTGGGCAAGTCATTTTTTAATCAGTGGGTACTTGGCTTTGGTAAGTTTGTGTGGCACAGTTCTCTTTCCATATTTATCTTGGGAATGGTTTCCTCTGCCCCTGTATTGGGAAGAGACTGAATCCTTAACAGTGTGACACTCATGTCATTGCATTGAGTAACACTGAGCATAAATGAGGTTTTGATCATGTCTCTCTAAACTTTGGGAAAAGAACACTAAAAACTGTAAACAATGAGTCTGTAGAGACTCTGGTGTTCTCCCAAGTGGTCTTTAATTAACATTCTATGACAGTGTGTCTCATTAGGTTGGCAGAGTCCATTCAAATATAATTTTTAATATTATGTTAACTATATTACTAGAAATTTTTAATATTCATAAAGTAGCTTATACATAGAATATAAACATTATGGAAATTTAAAATCCTATCATTTATGAAATTCATTAATAAAAAACAAAACAGTATTTACTCTCTTACCAAAGTATTAATCTTCTAAAGGCAAATAGAGACCTAGCTAATGTTAAGACTGGGATTTAACTAAGAAATTCTATGGGGACCACCCTCACGATGCCTTCGTTTCTCTGTGGTTGCCATAAGGTACTTGGTGTTTGCCAGTAAGTAATTTTGTGACAAGGCAAAAAGTAAACTCCAAGCCCCAAGTCACTCTTAGTCCAAAAGCTGTGGAAGTTAGTGTGGAACAGTGTCCAAATCTCTGAATTAAAATTCAGAAAACTCAGATTGGGTGCCTTCCTCAGTCCCAGTTTTCCACATGGTTACTTTGATATAAATTTAGTAGTAAGAATTGTACTTAATCATGGATAGTAATTATGAGTAAGCCAGATCCTCTCTGGGCCTGTTTTCCTTAGCTGAGCACCTGAAGCTCTGCAGTGTCCCAGCTCCCTTCAATAATCTTGGCTGCATCCCAGATCTACAAGCAGAGTGTGGCCCACATGCTGAGTGCATTTTGGGAAGGTTTTTAAGATAGGGGGAATGATCCTAAAGGAACTGGAAAGTGTGAGGA